>NC_135502.1:37371441-37464201 GCF_052857255.1 Amblyomma americanum
TGACGGCGGATGGCCCCAATTCTAGTCTTTTTTTTTTTTTTGCTCACTGCATTGACTGCGCTTTGTGTTCAACTGGGTTACAACGAATTTCGCTGGCTCCAAATACGCCTGAGTTGGATTGTGAGCTTGCGTTTTCACTAAAAACGCTCACAATATAGGGCTGGCAAGCATCTCGCGCTTAAAACGTGAACCCAGAGGACAGCGGTGGTGTTCTTTTAATAAATGCGAATAATAATATAACCGACAGAAGTATGCTGTGGCATTATGCGCTCTTTTAAGTCAAGGAATAGAGAGAGGTTAGAGCTTTAGCTTTTGCTTAAATGGAGCACATAGATTATGTACGACAAAAGTGGATGTGACCTTGATGGCTGTCCTTTTTTTTTAGTTTTTGCAGGAGAAACTTTGTGGCCGCTTTTCCATCATAAACCAGCCTGACAAATTTCAATGCCTCGTTCCCTGAAGCTGACATTAAGAAATGGTTTGGTTAGCCTGACTAAAGACACCGTTGAATGCCGCGTGCCTTCAGTTAGCGTGGGTTAGAGAGGCGTAGCCGGCAGGTTACAGCTTGCATGAGTCTGAAGGCCACAACTATACCGCCTTAGACAGTGTGACATTTGAGGAGCAAATTCCACTTACGTCAAGTGCTTTTTCAGCGCCTTACAGGCGGCGAATAACACACAGGCTCTGAAAGCACTTTTGGCCAGTACGTTCACAGATAACCATGCGAGCGACTTGCCTTCTGTTCAACACGGAGTGTGTTTTAGGGAGGCACTTTTCATGCCACTCTTGATGCACGTTATGAAGATAGCGTCGTACGGCTATTTGTCAGACTCGCACCTTTGAGGACATCCGCGGCTTCGAGTGTACAAGAGGTAAATAGGAAGAAACCCTTACAAAAATCGTCTATAGACAGTCTATAGACTTCTTATAGGTTTTATAGGCTTCCTATAGATATTACTTTTTGTCTAGTTATAGTCTATAGACTCTCTATAGACAAATGTCTACTTAAAGTATATGGCCATAAATCTATAGATTGTCTATAGACTCTCTATAGGATTTGTATTGCCTATAGACTGTCCTCTAAGGTTTGTCTATAGAGAGTCTACTGACTTTATAGACAAAAGTCTATGGACCGTCTATAGAGTCTACTGACTTTATAGACAAAAGTCTATGGACAGTCTACAGACTGACAAAAGAAATTTTTGTAAGGGAAGGGTTGCTTTTAGCGCTGGAGGTGGCTAAACGAAGAGGTGAAGAGGAATTGATCGCAGAAAAACAAAACAAAAGAACGACCAGACCAGAAAGGAGGAATAAATTCAAAGCAAAAGGGAAAGAAAAAAATTCAAGATCAAGCTAGTCATCATGTAGCGGGCAACCGGCGGCAACTTC
Source organism: Amblyomma americanum (assembly GCF_052857255.1). Classification (NCBI taxonomy): domain Eukaryota; kingdom Metazoa; phylum Arthropoda; class Arachnida; order Ixodida; family Ixodidae; genus Amblyomma; species Amblyomma americanum. The sequence goes on from NC_135502.1 coordinate 37,372,831, forward strand.
ACAGACCGGCAACAGTTTAGCCGTCGACATCATTCGTTTTCCGCGGGAAAGTGCCGAACCGTCGTTTCGGATACGTCCAACGGACTAGACGAAGACAGAAAGACGGGGAATAGAATGGAAAGAAGAAAAAATAAAGGAAGAAGGAAGTCTGAAGTATAAAAAAGAATATAAAGAAAAAAAAACGTCGAGAACAGAGAGATTCGGCTCGGCAAACAACAAGTGGGACGGCGAAGGCCCTCGGCCGTTAAGGACGTCCCATCGGCGGCCAAATGGTTAAAAATGAACCCGCTGTCTTACCGCCAGTCGACACAGAAAGAAAACGGAACGGGATGTGAGCGTGGAAGAGCCGCTGTTCGGTGTTGCCTGTTCGCGTGTGGGCAGAAAATATCCCCCACCCCCCCTTTTTTTCTTATTTTTCCGCGTATCTGGCTGTTCGTCGCTAGCGAGAAGTGGTTTAGCGTTTTGAAAGCCGCGCAAGAAAAACTCTCCACGAAACGAACACCGTAGGCAATAGAAACTAGATCAGGAGGCGAGTCAACTATAAGCGACAATATATCTTTCTTTCCTTGGGGCTTCAAGGCACTGACACAAAAACAGCAACAAAAAACAAGGAAAGAGAGGTCATTCACCCGTCTTGTCGCTAGAAAAAGCCATATATGAGTACTTATTCTTCGTGATAGAAACAGTTAACTGAAAACATAAGGACGTTCTTCCGTTACCGTTACACACGGAGAGTTGCGAAACTCGCAAAAAGAAAAAATAACTGCTTTCGCTAAACCATAAATGAGAACGCATTGAAGCTCAATTACGCGTGTTTTAAACGTAGCAGGCTTGTGAACCGCAAGAAGTAAATAATGTTAGGGCAATGTTTGAAAAAACATTTACATCTATGACTGCTTCACTATATGCAGGGTAGCGGTTTTGACGCCGGGTGCAAGGTTACGTATCGTCCACGCAGAAAAAAAGGCTGTCGCTTTTTTTTTTTTCTCACCGATTCCCTCATGTGAGGCTGTAGCTCAACCGGCCTTGCACACCACGCTATACACAAAAAGCTGCCGACACATCTCTGTTCCATTGAGTTTGCCTACAAGTATGCGATAGCAAGCTGTTTGACAGCAGATGACGTGAGCATTTACATGTGTTGGCACTATCAGTTTCGCGATTGATTGTTACTGAAAATAATTCATACCATAACATCTAAACGTTGCTTAAGAAGCAGAATAAAGCAGGTAATATTACAGAATGGACCATCTCAATCCCGCATTGAATGCCTTGTTGAGTTTCTTATGGGATCAGTTTCAAGAGAGCAGGAAGAGGTAGGTACCCTTATAAAAATGATCTATAGACTTCTTATAGACTGTATTGCATTCCTATAGATATTTTTTTTGTCTACTCATTGTACAAAGACTAAAGTCCACTAAAAGTGTATGGCCATAGATCTGTAGATTGTCTATGAATTTCTATCGGATTTGTATTGCATATAGACTGTTCTCTAGGGTTCGTCTGTAGAGAGCCTATAGACTTTATAGACAGAAGTCTAAGGAGAGTCTACAGACTGTGTAAACAAGTTTTTTAAGGGTATGCCCTATCACCGCACTTCGATGAGGTTCAGTTCCAAAATCATTATTCATACCATAGCATCTAAACGTTGCTTAAGAAGCAGGAAGAAGTAAGTAGCCTTATAAAAATGATCTATAGACTTCTTATAGACTGTATTGCCTTCCTATAGATATTTCTTTTTGTCTACTCATTGTATATAGACTAAAGTCCACTAAAAAGTGTATGGCCATAAATCTGTAGGTTGTCTATGAATTTCTATCGGATTTGCATTGCCTATAGACTGTTCTCTAGGGTTCGTCTATAGAGAGCCTATAGACTTTATAGACAGAAACTCTAAGGAGAGTCTAGAGACTGTGTAAACAAGTTTCTTAAGGGTATGCCCTATCACCGCACTTCGATGAGGTTCAGTTCCTTTTCCGAGCCTTCTTTAAAAGTTCTTTATACCGTGGTTCATTTCCTCTCTATATTGGCCTTCACGCGGTCATTAAGTGCCCCGGACGGAACACCCAGGACGAGGAGCAAGCCCGATCACCCACTATTATTCGCAAGCACATCACGTCGACGTGACACGGACCACAGCGCACAGGCAGCCTCGACTCCAAAATCAAGCTCTTGGCGACGTGCCCGTTATTGCGTGGAAGCGGTCGACATTGAGGCAAAGAAGCGACAAAAAATTGAAAAATAACCTCGAGGCTGCCTTTCCGAAAGTTCGCGGCAATTAAAGTGGTTTCACAGCAGCTGCCCTCACATTGGTGACAACTCGCGAGCACGGGCGAAAGATTATTGAGGGTTCATCAGAAGAGGAGTGCGTTGGAAAGAAAAGATAAACTGTTACATGCAACTCTTCCAGCTCCAGAGGAGCAGTAATAATGTGGGCTACCGAAATATTCATTTTGCCCGCAATACCGCGGAATGTCATTACATTGAGGAGCTCTAATTCCTTGGTGTATATATAGGACGAGTGACCATCCATTAGATAGCAAATATGCAGAACTTCCTTGCGTTGTATGAACTCTCTTGAGCAGCTGTGTTTGGAGAAGTTTCAGTAGGACGAAAGAATGTGATAAATTCAGCGACCTCGGATCTCCCGACAGTTGCTGACACTCTGACACTTACTCCTCTACTAGAAGAACGCAAAAAAAAAACAGCGACTTCTAAAAGACGAGCAGAGGGGCTGCAGGAGGAAAAGAAAATATGCTGAAAAGGCTGGAAAACAATTACTTCAGTTCACTTGCGGGACAAGCACGGGGCTTTTGAGGATATTGCATTAATTTCTTCCCTACTAATTTCTGGCGTCCTTGGGCGCTTTTAAAGCGACAGCATTTGAAGCCCCATGGGGCCAAAAAGCATTGTCGGTCATAAAATCGCCATTGGCTTGGGAAAGTGAAGTCACCAGACCGGAGCATTCACACTGGCTGGAGGGTAGTGACATCACCAGACGAGAGCATTCCCATTGGCTGGAGGGAAATGACGCCGCCATACCAGAAATGACGTCACTTAAGGCAAACGCATCAACCGCTGCTAATATGCTATTGCATTGCCAACATATAACAGAATTTGGTGACCCTGTTAATATTTTTTACTACAGACCTCAAAGAAGTAATTTTTTTTTTTACTGCAGACTGCAAACACTGCTTAAAATTTTGCGCGAGAAAAGGGCGTTATATGTGGTGACAGAGAGCCTAGGAATCATTCACTCCTGGTGAAATGTAGTGGAGCACGCAGGCAACAGGCTAAAGCAGGTTCGTTTTCTACCTAGCCACATACTCGTGCAAGCGACTGACCACCACAGTGATCGCGCGCCTTCAGAAGTGAACATAAACAAAACAAAGAAAATGCAAAACATCGTTCGATTGCGCTCAAGAGAACCCGTTCAGCGGTCTAGCTAGCCCCGCAGGCCAGTCAGGAAGATCATCACTCCTGGCGTCTGAGGTCCAGGACTGGCGCGACTATTAATCAGCGACAGGCCGGCCCGTACACAACCGCATCTCCGTGGCGCGGCCGAGGGGAGATTGAGGTAGGCGCAACACTCGTTACAAGCGAACAACTCTCTCCTGCCTCCCCCTTTTTCCTTCCTTTCTCCTCAAAGCTCTGCATGAGCGGGACTCCCCAACAAAGAGCCCGCGAGGCGCTGCGCCGAATGAGTTTTCACCCGCGAAATTTCTCGGGTGGCGCTAGTGGCGTCGTGCGTATAACCGATGTATGCATGCGCCTCACGTGAGTTTCTGCTGCACTTCTGCGCGCGTTGTCGGGGACTGTTTCGGCGGGAAAAAAAAGGAACAATTTATCACTAGCTCGTCAATGGCCTTAATTAAACTTCTCGAGTCGGATAGAGAGAGAGAGAAAGAATGAAGTAGTGGCGGCCTCTTTAAACAAGAGTGCATATATAAATGTGTTCTTCCTTTTTTACATTTACATCAAGAATGACGGGCGACCGCTAATGACCACCACATTACTTTCCTGACGTCAATGTAACGGCGCAAGTTTGTCAGGATCGCAGCGGGAAGCACTACGTGCGTATGACGTCAGCTCTTCCTCGTATAACTAATTAAGAAAGTGATGTTGTGACCGATTTCGCTTCTATAGAAGCCAGATGCGAGGAGTGAGAAGCAAGGTGAGTGGTTGGACGCACACTTAGATCATTAGTCCCGAAGCCTGTCGTCGTGACAGTATGTTAAAACAGACGTCCGGGACGCGTAAGATCTGGCTGTACTTCTTGCATGAATCAAACTGAAAACCGCAGACGAGTCAGTGATGCGAAGCGGCCTGAGAAGCCTAAGTCCTGCATATGCATAACGGTGAAGCAGGTGCATCCATCGACACCGTCGTATCTTAACAAGCTCTCTACATAACAAACACATCGTGGAATGGAGTAGTGGCGGTCTACGGAGAATTTCGATGACCTGGCCATTTTTGTTTCTAAAGTGCATTAGAACGTGCAAGAGAGCTTCTGAAACCTGTCTTCATGCAAATGCTGTTTATGAGGCCATATTACGGATAAGATGCTGCAGCAGTACGCATTGTGTTTCGTCCGCAGAAGAAGGAGTAACCTTGTGATGGCGATTTCAGCATAACTAGCTCACTATATATCTTCACTGTGATCGCTAGACTTCGTGTGCTTAGCGGCGTGCGTACGGACACAACGCCTGCTTCGCAAGCTCAAGCTCACGCACAAAGTGATCCGAAATCTCGTCGCGCATAAGTTCCAAGCGGAGTGAGCACTCTAAACACAAACAAGTAAAAAGGGTGTGCGCTAGAGAGCTTCCTCTCATTTCACGCCCATATAGGCGTATTCGTCTTCAAAGTGCATGCTGATATTCTCTAGCACTCTGTTCTTAAAGAGACACAATTAAGTTGGCCTGTGTCGATAGATTACTGTGCTTTAATGACAGAGACACTACTTCCACTGAAGGCGGAGCTTCTATGAGCTAGGAAAAGGCAAATATTGAAGTACAAGTGTCGCCACCACCGGACGATTTCACAAGCAAATTACGTGAGTCAGCACCTTTTTTCTTGACGCGGATCCCGGAGGCTATTTTACACTGTCATGCGCTCTATGAGGTATTGCGCACCCAGTGTCCTGAGCCTAATGGAGCACAAGGCCCAACTCCGGTCCAAGACCGGGACCGGCCAGTGACCTGGCCATTGCTCCCGAAGCACTCCATACCCTCAGTGATGGTACAGTAACCGCGCACCCAGTGTGTCGAGCCTACTGCTGGTCGGGTAGTAGGTCAGGAACCGGCCCAGGTCGCAGACGAGCAAGTGATTGCAATGCTGAAGGCAATCGTGAACGCCACGCGTGTGCTGCTTTCCAGCTTGCACATGCCAGCTGCACAGAATGCACTGCAGATGCTGGATTTGTTGAATCCAGTCCATGCAGCTGCCCAATAGCTGGTACAAAGCATACTCCACCTTCATAGCTCCGAGAAGAGGTCGGGATGTGTTTCGTTGTCATCAACATTATCAACCGCAACGGCAAGCAGCCTTTCCACACACTAGAACGTCTGCGCTGCCTGTCTGCCTCGTATCAGTGATCGAGGAGTGCACATCCGTTCTACTCAGGTCGCAGAGCCCTCAAGTTGTGCAGGCTACTGCTGCGGCGGCCTTTGAATTTCAATGCGCCTGTCATTGTTTGTCGTGCTAGATACAAACCACATTGCTCTAGTTCTTATTCTTTTATGTCCCCTCATCCCTCTCCCCCATAGCAGGGTAGCCAACCGGAACATTCTTCTGGCTAGCCTCCCTGCCTTTCCTCTACCAATTTTCGCTCTCACACACACACATGCGCTCCAAAACGGCAGAAGTCAGTCCTTCTCGGTGTAGACGTCACTAGTTTGAATGGAGGGGCGCAAAAATTTTAAAATTCAATTCTCTAAGCCTTAAATGCAGTTTTTGAAGCCAGACAAAAGTTAACGTACCTAAAGAAGCCAGAGAATCAATTTTTACCGAGAACAATAATTCGATGGAAATGTCCTCAGTGTCGCTTTAAAGACTACGCAAATAAGGAATGCATTTAGCAAGAGAAAAAGTAAGATCACGCTGAGAGTAACCAGTATACATGCAAGGTTGCTAAACAACGAAGTAAACGAACGCGAAAGCACAGACAGTCGGCCGTCTGCGTCCCGCTCGTTCGCAAGGTCAATCTGGACGCAATCCGAGACCTGCACCCAATTATCTACGCGACCCGGTGGGCCGTTATTGCGGGGGAGGTGGGGTATAGGCCGCAAATATATACACCCGTCCGCAGCCGAAACTAGCGCCGGTTATCTCAGCTATGGTCACGATCGAGCAGGATGCGGCATGTTTTAAGTGTACAGCTGGAGAGGCAGTACGCCGATTCTGGCAAATTCCGCCAGCGCGGTTGCTGCATACGAGTAGGTTGTGTGTTTTAATTCTGCCGGCATTGCTTCAGAAAAAAGTTACACAACCACTTTCGTTGTTATCTCGAACAACTTAAAACCAGTGAGCGGCTCTAATAGATGGCGCCAATGAGTATACACGTAGAAGGATGGTGCAAACCAGTGCCTCGCGCACGATGCAACCTGCGCGACAGCCGCTCCGGCGCCTACGGCCTATCCCCACCGACGTTCTCGATTAGGAACCCAACGTCGGCTCGCTCCTAAGGGTGGAGATGGACCTTCATAGCGACCCCTTTCGCATAGCGCCGAGGCCCGGATGATACGTCGTCGCCGCACAACGCGACGCCAATCGCACCGGGTCCCTCCCCAACGGAGATGGACGCCCCGGACTCGACGGCGAGAGAGAAAGACCTTTCTCGAGAAGGTTGGGCCCAGCATAGCGGTGCCGTTAGGACAGCACCTCACGTCTCCGGAGTCCGCCATTTTATGAGGGCCACTAGTCCTCCTCACGTCGTCTCGCGATTGCCAGGGGAGGAAGAAGACGCTACCGCGCACAACGTCATTCGCGCCGCATCCTCCCTCCCTGCTCACCCGTCTTCCCTCTCGTTCACTTTCAGTAACGCCATTGTCGCGCTCTGCATTCCCCCCCCCCCCCCCCCCCCTCCCCCTCTTTCCTTCCCTTGCTGCAATTCGCAGATTTTGCCTTCTCCGCCCGCGTCCCCGCGAAGAGGGCTAGCCCCGACCTTTTCGTCGGGTCTGTTTAGGGTCCTTTGCTTGGATATCTATCTATTGCTGTGGCTACGCGCACGCGATGACTACTGCCTGCCGGCTGACTGCACGCCTCGGGTTGCGCATATACTGTAGCGCCATCTTTCGGGGAGGTTGCCTTTCGGGCCCCCCGTCCCATTCCCTCCTGTTCCCAAGTTCCCTCGTATATAGCATAGGTCCCTCTTCATTGCACCCTGGGTAACACTTTGTCACCAAGGCCGGTCGCGGGCGACGATCGAAGGAAAGAAACTATACCATCAAGTCGGTACCGAAGCTGTCTTCCAGAAAAGACAGCAAGATGGAAACTTAGAAGAATGATGAAGTTCAGGATGATGCACCTTGACCGCAATGCGTGGACAAAATATTCGTATTTACAGTTATAGATGGTGAAGCCTGAAATTAAAGTATGAGCGAAAAAACGCCTCCTAAGCTCTCTTTCGACCACCTCTTCTGCGTAAGTTGAACAATGCCGGATGTGCTTCGAGTCTATGTGGTATTAAGGCCGCGTCCACAATAAGCTAACTACTGAAGGCAATTAAGGCATCGTTTTCCTTGACTCGCGCTACAGTAAGATCCCTTTCGTGAAAGCGGACTGCAGAACCTTTTGCAGAAACAGGCGCGTATCTTCTGCCACGGGTTTTTAATTAATGGAGTCTACAAGAGCGGAAGCTCTTGAGATTCTGCTATGCTTCCAGCTTTTTTTTGTGTTTTTTTAATCACAGCGAACTCCTACACCAAGTACTTCTGAGAATCAGTAAAAAAATCGCGTCCTGATTTCTCTGCAAGCAGAAAAATATAAACGCAGCAAGCTTTGCAAACTAGCGACTCAGGTGTGGACCCACGAGTAGTATTCAAAAGGGTCGAGAAATAATGAAGTGTAAATAAATAACACGTTCATTCGAAAATTATTTTCAGCACCAGTGGGGTTTCGATACAGAAGAGCAGAGAAAGTCATATCTGTTTTGATCGCTCTATCACAACGTTGAGGTTGGGGTGTTTCAATTCCAGACTGTCACAACACCGCCTCGACGCACGCCACCTAGATAGCGATGACCGGAGTCACGGACATCTCCTGAACGTACAGAAATCGCCCCAGCAGCCAGCGGCCAAGTTCGCGACGTTAGGGACTCTCCATACACCAGTGAGTTTCGGCCCTCCGCAGACCTCACCCATCTAGCGTGACCCGTTCGCAGCCCTCTGTCCCCATCGACGCAGCGCCCACGGACTCCCCGCCGCCGCCTGAAGAGACCCGGCGCAAGCCGCATCGGCGGCGGCCTCCGAGCTGATTGGGCGGACATTAAACGACGACGAGGCGCGCGCGGGAGCCGACCGGGTTGTAAACGGTCGCTCCATACGACTCGCAGGCGCCACATTGCCGCCCGCGGCAATCGCTTAAGTCGCGCCCGCCGCCCACTGCGCTCGCACGGAGGCTCTGTCCCGGCTGCTGCGACGCGCTCCGGGCTTACAGCACCGATGGACCACCGCGCGATGCGTGCGGTGGCTCGTTTTCTCCGGCATGCAAGGCACCGCGACGTCCGCCGAGCAAAGGAGGGGGAGGGTTAAAAGGACGCTAACAAGTGGAGCTGTTGCCTCCCAGTATTCAGGGAGGGAGCGGGCCTGCCCGCGTTTCTTGCATGCGCTAGCCCGTGCGCACGGAGGCTGAGGAGGGAAGGCCTTCTCTTCGGCACGCTTCCCAATTAAACTTTCTCCAGGCCCCTCGCTGGACTCCCCTCTTCCTTCCTCCTTAAGACCCTTTATCCTGGCGAAGAAAAGGGAAGGCTTTGTCGCTCGCCTAATAAAGTCGACAGATTTGCATGCCGGACACGTAGCGCTTCGCTTTCAGCAGGGGCGCCACCACACACAGCGCGGGAGGGTCGGGCGCGGGCTGTGAAGAAGCAGAAAACAGGGCCCAGGCACTGGGCAGAAAAGTTTGGCCGATACCCGCCGCGTGGTGAGGTAGTTTTAAAGTACAGACAAGATAGAAATTAAGGCCCCACGTGACTCTGCTTTTTGTTTTCTCGAAAAGAAAAGTTGTTGAAGGCCAAAACTTTCCCTGGTGAGCAAATTGCCTGCTGCTACACGCACTGCAAGTATTCATGCATTAAGTGCTGCGGGTGAGTGAGTGAGTGAGTGAGTGAGTGAGTGAGTGAGTGAGTGAGTGAGTGAGTGAGTGAGTGAGTGAGTGAGTGAGTGAGTGAGTGAGTGAGTGAGTGAGTGAGTGAGTGAGTGAGTGAGTGAGTGAGTGAGTGAGTGAGTGAGTGAGTGAGTGAGTGAGTGAGTGAGTGAGTGAGTGAGTGAGTGAGTGAGTGAGTGAGTGAGTGAGTGAGTGAGTGAGTGAGTGAGTGAGTGAGTGAGTGAGTGAGTGAGTGAGTGAGTGAGTGAGTGAGTGAGTGAGTGAGTGAGTGAGTGAGTGAGTGAGTGAGTGAGTGAGTGAGTGAGTGAGTGAGTGAGTGAGTGAGTGAGTGAGTGAGTGAGTGTGAGTGAGTGAGTGAGTGAGTGAGTGAGTGAGTGAGTGAGATTATGCAACAAGCGTGCCAGTTAGAAACTCTGCATGTACGATAATCACCTTCACATGCCAGTTGCTTTCTGAAGTTCCTATAGAGAAACTGATGAAAACGCTCATGTATACGCGCGTATTATAGAGCTGAAATATATGGGCGTTGAAGACAACATGAAGGCCGAAATCAATTCGCAGTGGTCTGACAAACGGCATGCTGCACAGCACGTGTGTTGTCCAACACGTATAATTATATTAATGGCCATGTAAAAAAAAACTGCTAGAGATATGTCAAACTATATCCTCACAGAAAAGGCAGTCACACACGAAGCTATCAAAAATTATTCGCAGCATCATGTCAGCCCAAAGACGGATTATCTGGGCTGAATAACTTATCCGTGAAACAGAAGAACCATACTACTCGAATTCTCCGAAATAAAACGCGCAGATTTCTGTTCCCGGAATTGCCCTGCTTAAACAGCACCGACGCAATGGAACAATGCAGGCTAGACTAAAGCGCGCGTGGCGCGATTGTGCAACTGTCACAGAATCAAATGAACCGATAGAAAGAGATTCTGTACTCGGCAGTATTGCGATACAAGGCGGAATAAAATTGAAAAAAGAAGAAGAAAGCGACCTTCAAGAGGTTGACATGTAACGACCAGAACAAAGTTGTTTCTTGGCGATCACTATGTCTGAAAGATTGAAAAGCAGTGTGATGGGGAAATGAAGCCATGACCTTAAGCTCCTCGCACACAAGTTGAGAAATTTCTCTCCGGAAGGGACCACTGAGGAAAAAAAAAGAAAATAATGTGCTTCCCCTCTAAGCTCTCCAGAGAAGCGATCAGCGCAGGACGGGCTCCCAAGAATGCAGCTCTCTCGAATAAATGATTGTATTGATGAAGCGGGACGAAATACACGTTTTATTGGCTTTCACTCCTACGAGAACGAGCATCACGTTTGTCCCCTAGAGGCATTGTGCGTATCACCCATTATCATCTTCGGACTCGATGGTTAGAAGATAATGACAGAAGGGAGAACAACTTTTCGTTCGCCTCAAAATGCCGTTCTATTTGGAGGGGGAGCTGGAAATCAACACGACTTTGAGCCTGCAACAGCTAGCTGAGTTCCAAAATAACTCCGTATCGCGTTACAAGGCGATCTGCCATTAACGCGAAATCCTTTGGGAGCAGTACAGTAATGCGCAGTACTTGTCCGGGAAATGGCTATCGTTGAAATGACTGCGGTTTCGCATCATGGCAAGATAGAACATTACATCGCAAATTACGTTATATCGATTTTCTCAGCCGCGTTGTTTCCTACGAATATAGCTGACACACACACGCGCGTACGCACACACAGACACACGCACGCACGCACGCACGCACGCACGCACGCACGCACGCACACACACACACACACACACACACACACACACACACACACACACACACACACACACACACACACGCACGCACGCACGCACGCACGCACGCACGCACGCACACACACACACACACACACACACACACACACACACACACACACACACACACACACACACACACACACACACACACACACACACACACACACACACACACACACACACACACACAACTACGACAGGAATCGTTCGTGCGCTGCCCAAGTTATGAATAATTGCTCGCAGTGAAAGCACAGAATCATTATAGAAAAATTATGAAAATGCACTGAAAGTGAACAGTGAACTGACGTTTCATTCTAGGAGCATAGGCTACATGTCCTGCAGAAACCGCCTACTCGACCAGCAGCAGTTTCTCAAGCAAACAATGGCACGGTCACACGGGAGAGAACTTTAGGGTGGTTGTTTGAGGGGACAGTTTCGGGGGTCTCATCCAATTTGCACAATGCATTCCTTGGGCCTTATTAACAAAAAAAGATGTTTTTCAAGGTTTTTTTCTATAGAAACACCCTCTTTGGGGGTGGGAAGGGCGGCCTCTCCCCTGCCTTCCCCTTGAATCCACCACTACGGTCACACCCGGCTTGTTACGCGCAGCAGATTAGAAGTGCTGCAAGAAGATATAAACTGGCTAGCGTAGCTAAAGAAAGAGCGGCGGACCAGGGCGACGAAGTCCAACCGACAGTTTGCTGTGGAAACAGGGAAGAACTTCAGTCAGTGAAGGCCCAGACAATGGCCTGAGGGAGGGTGGGAAGAGGAAAAGAAGGGACATAATTGGAGACGATCAAGACAGATGATGGGTGGGTAAGAGCGGTTGAAACAGGCTGTATAGTACTTGAAAGCCTATTCGCAGCCGGTAGAAACTGCCTGTAGGTTACGCCAGGAGAAATATGTGACTCGAAATGCCTGGTAAAACAGAAACAATGATCTCGAAAGCCAACAGCGATATATTGTGCCGAAGCATTAAAAGCGAAGGATTTCATTCAAAATCCAGGTTTCAAAGGAAATCTATACCGTTCACTCGAATTCTAGCATGCGAAGAAAAATGCCGCCTAGTCCGCGGGCACAACAATTCCTTTAAAGACTCCGGATAAGGACGAATTCTTCCTCAACGACGCAGATATAGCAAATCTGGGCAGATTTATTTTGTAGCCGCATGTATGCGTTTGCGAGGTTGCAAGAACTAATTATTCGCTCATTTGAACTTGACGGAACCTTCGGGAATCAAATGTTTTTATTTATTACATAACCCGCAGAGCAAGTGGGCATTACACAGGACGCAGCCTTAATATTTAACAAACGAACAAAACAGAACAATGTGCAAAATATTACAGATTACAGACAAAGGAAAAAAAAACGAAAGGAAAAAGAGCATACGGCTAAACGCGGAGAACAGTCAAGAAAAACATGCAACTTCTCAAAAAGTTACACAAAACAGTTAGTGACAGCTGATCTCAATAGCAACGCTTCTTCGATTGATGTGATGGATGGGGAAAGGCGGTTCTACACTGCGCAAGTCTTGGGTAAAATAGAATCGCTAAGTTCATTGGTTCGACAGCATGAAAACTTTATGGCGGTGATATACACGGAATGATAAATATGAGGGCTGAGCTGCATGTTCGCGCTTCAGGGATGAATTATGAAAGAATATTTTATGAAAAAGACACAGATGTGAAATTTTTTCCTGGTATATATAAGTCGGGTAGTTCGAAAATACATTTAATGAGTGAAGGTCAAGTTGTACGCGACTAATTAGGAACCTTAAAGTGGGCAGATCTGTTTTTTAATGGCTTCAGTAACATTAATAAGAGTATGTTTAGCAGAGCACCAAACTGCGCACAAGAGATTGCTATAATATTAATAATATTAATTTAGTACGTAATAAAAACTGAGCAAAATTGCGCCGCAGTTTGTCAAGAGTGAAGTTCGAATTCTTTGCGGTGTAATTATCGTGGGTATTCTTTGATAAGTTATTATGTGCAACTCTAGATATTTATATGCATTAACATGCTCTATGAGACCGTCACTATTTTGCACTCGGATAGCTATAGGCAGGATTTGAACGGCTTGAGATAGCGAAGCGCATAATTTATTGATATTAAGAGTTTTAGCCAAGTGGTACGCCAATTACAAATAATACCGAGGCCCGATTGTAGGAAAAGACTATCACAAGGCTTAGTTATTTTATGATGAAGAACAAAATCATCAGCAAATAATTTAATACAGGAAATACAGTAAACAGTAAACGAATAAACACGGAACCATCCGAGACACTAGATTTTGCTGCCCAAAACGGTGAGGCACAGTCGTTGGCTATTACGTAATGAGAACTGCTAATTAGAAAGCACTCAATCAATTTCGGTATTCTGGATCGATTATTAATGTGCTGATCTTTAGTAAAAATAAGTGATGAGAATCCTTGCCAGATGCCTCGGCAAAATCAAGAAAAATGCAGTGAATAGGCGAATCATAATCAAAAGCTGAAGCTTTGTCATGAGTAAAGGAAAGAAGCTGCGTTTCACAGTAGTAGTACTTATGAAAGCCACGTTGAGCGGAGTTGAAAATGAGTTAGATTCGAGAAAGGAGAAAAGGTTAGAGTAGATAACGTGTTCTAATACACTGTTGACGAGGAATACAGGTTAGTGACATCGGTCTGTAATTTATCGGGGATTGTGCATTGCCTGCTTTGTATAAAGAGACCACCTTTGCCCCCTTTCCGGTCATGCGCCAAAGAGGAACACTGAACTGACAGCGAGAAAATGTTCGATAAAAGCATGGATGAGAAAACATTAGTATATATATATTTTAATTTTGAATTAATTTCGTCGCTGCCAATACACGGGGAGAATTTTAGTTTGCGAATTAAATTGATTACTTCGACCGAAGCAATTGCATTCGCTAGGATCGGCATAAAAATAAATAAGAAAAATAATGCGCTGCCAAAATCATTGGCACTAGCATCCATAGGGAAAAAATCGCGATTATACAAACCCGGCACAGCAGTCAATGAAATTCGGAGAATGCGTTTGAAAACACGGCATTTAAATCCGAACAGCAGCCTTCACAGCGTATAGGATGGTAATTTGAATGCAACAGTTATATGGTAGCCTTCACAGTGGGTTTCAGAATGGTGCAAGATTTTGACGCGAAATTTGAAGGAAGTGACGGAAGTTTTTGGTTTAAAAAAAACGTGCTTATCCTCCCTGGAAGCTGTGGAATAAGCATGCCAACGAGACGGATTATTTCCTTGTTTAGCTGAAAGAAAAAGGAGCTTCTTTTTGTTGAGCAGTCGTTTCAGTGTAACGGTACATCAAGGCCATGTATGTTTTCAGGAGACCATATGCAATGGTATACAAGTGTGGTCGACGAAGCCCAGCAAGTATGTTTTTGTTAACTAAAGTCTAGTCGGCTTTACTTCAGTTGCTGATAGGCTTTGAGTAAGTAATTGGAAGGGCAACGGTTTTTTTTTTCTTTATGTAGGAATGCACGAAGCAACGGCCGCTTAAACCAGGAAAATACTTTAACAAATATATAATGTTTGGCACTGTGGTGGGAAGTAAATTGAGTACATTAGCTGAAGAAGCGTGATCAACTAGCTGGGTAAAGTTGATTAATAAAAAATAAATTAATGAAATTGGTTTAATTAATTGATGAAAGATAAATTTTCAGGTGACCGCTCTGAGAGTTGGACGGTGAGGTGCCCAGTCTATATTTAGAAACTTAAAATCACCTATTCATATTAATGGCGTATGCCGGAGCCTCAAAACTAGCTTCTTCAAAACGTTATGCAAGCAATAATTAAATACAGATGCAGAACTGGGTGATCGATAGCATGCAAACACCAATAAGTTGTGGTGACTGCACTGGATATTCACACAAATGGTTTCCGAGGAAGCGCTAATTATGACCATATTGGATACCAAAAGATCAGCTACACCAACTAATATGTTTCCTCCAGATCTCATATACCGATCATAGTGGTAAATAGATTAATACTCTTCGTCGGTAAAAAATTCAGCGCTGCTAATTTTTGCACACAACCAGGCCTCCGTAAGCACGGCAATGTCAACGGAGCAATCGTCACAAACGGATGATGAGGCATAATATTATTCATAACGCTTCTGAGTTAAAGAACTGCAGTTCATGACAACTGGTATTACGGGACCTGCGCCCAGGTCCCTTAATACTCACGAAGCAAGAGTTGAGGTTGAAGTCATGCAGGCAGGTAGTATGTGAGACGACGACACAGTTTCCAGAGCAAACCGGAGGAGCCAAAAAAGCTATTGAGTGCTTATGACAGCACGAGGCTCACTGGAGGACCGCGTGAAAGCCACGTCATAGCTAACGATGCGCCGAATTCAAAACACTACCGACAGGGCACGGACACTGCGGGACGCAGGAAGTGAAAAAGCCTAGCGGGCGAACGGCGGTGCAAGGGAACACGGTGACGGGACGGAAAGGCCAGCGTCCGAGGCTACGCACACGGGAAGTGTGATTCAGGACCACGGCGGGCGGGGGAGAGGGTGGGGGGGGGGGGGGCAGCTCTCTTCCTTTATGGTCCCTACCTCCTCTTCCTGTGCCTTTCCCGCTTCCAGCAGACAAAAGGGCGCGAATTCGTCCCGGGTAGGGATAGACGCCGGTGATGCCCCTCCAGTACGCGGGCCCTCGCATCAAGTCAGTCGGGGTGGGTAGGCGCCAGTGGTGCCTGTGCTGCTGCTTGCGCGGCACCTTGGGCCGCTTCCTTCCTGAGAGAGCGACGCTCCGTCCCAGCTCGGCGTGCCCATATTCCCTCCCGGGCCACGCTCATCCCCAGCTCCTTCTCCTCTTCAAGCGCGGATGCGGGGAAGGGGGAGCATCCACCGAGCGACGCCGTGATTGAAAAGGCTCCAACGGCGGCACCGCTCCTGAGTCAGCCCGACGCCGCAGCCGCCGCGAGAGTGGGCGCTCGCACGTCCTCGAGTCGACCGGGGGAGCTTTTAACCATAGAGCGAGGGAGGCGGCAGGCTGCCCCGCACAAGGAGGGGGCTGCGAGTCGCTTTTAATGTTTCGCCGGGCGGAGGAAAATGTCCGGGACGAGCATGGGCTCGTGGGCGGGCGAGTGGGGAATGAAGGAAAGAGGCAGCAGAGCGGTGTAGGGACGGCGGCATCTTCCGATTTGTAACGTCGGGACGGTTACGTACGGGACGCGGGGAAACTTTTTCGCTGTGTTAGAACGGGGAGGGGAATATCGCTTCCCGCTCTGCCAACGTATACGCGGCGGCGGGCTGCAGGACTCTCTTCTTTCTCTTCAATTCGTTCCATCCGGCAGTGGAGCGGTGGGCCCGCTTGTTAGCCATCCATTTGCCACTGGGTTCATGACGTTGTTAAAGCGTGCGGGACCAAGAGAAAGTTGGAGGAGGCGGTGGGGAAGGAAGAGGCAGTGGGGAAGGGACAGGAAGCCGGCGCGAGGTTTCCAGGAGCGCTCTAAGCTGAGGAGGTAGAAACGAGGTGACGGCATTCACAGCAGGAGCAGCCCCGTTTCCCCGCTCGGGCCACTTCAGGGGTGCTCTAATTAATTCTGGCCGCTCGCGTCTCCAAAGGGAGAGGCATAAATCGGCGCGCACCGACGTCCAGAACAAGGGTTTGAGGGGAGGAAAGGAGTGGGGGGGGGGGGGGGGGGGGAGGTGACTGGTTGACGAGGAGTGGAGGCCATATTCTATACGCGCCTCAGCGAGCGAGAGCGCCGTGAGTTGCCCGCCAACGTCACGTCAACGTGGGGAACGCGCCGAGTGCTAGTGGGCCGGAAGTCACAGTCAGCGGAAGCGGAAGCGCTGCGTTTTGGGCGCCGCGCACGCTCCGCTTTAACGGGGCAAGCGCTTGCCTCTGCTGGACAGATGAAGAGACGCTAGGTTCCCTGCACGTCGTCGCACGGTGCGGTGCACACGCGCGCAGAACAAGCGCCCTCGCCATTCGAAGTCATCCCGCGCCATCCATGTAGAGGGAAGAGCGCGAAACCTCCGGGCTTGGCCCTTTGGAAAACCGCCGCCACAGTCTTCGCAGTGACATATCACGGTTGGAGGGGCAGCTCAGGGCGAGCAGCGCATCCCGCAGTACGCGTATACACAGATAGAGCGCACGTGGCATAGCCTCGCCTCAACAGCGCGTTCGATGGGTCTCGTCCGGGTAGCAGCGCGCGCTCGTTACTTACTACCACGGTCACGCGCGTCCGGTCACGTGACAAAAACGAAGCTATTGTGAGAGTGCGCGCACGCGCTATCGCCACCTCGCGGCATAATGCAGCGTTGTGCGGTGGCGCTCCTCCCTCGTGGCGCGATTTTCGGTAGCCGTGATTTAGTGTACACACACAAAAGGGCCGGCCCGGAGCACGAGCACGCGGACGGGATGGGAGTCGAGCGCGGCAAGCTCGCACGTGCGCCCGCGGCAATGGCCGCCACTGGGGAAACGGCGGCGGCCCGTTCCACTTGTCATGTTTTACGAGGTGAAGAGCAGCGGCTGTTGCTGCTGGGGCTGCCGGAAGCAGAGAGAACGCTGCGAGTGTTAGCGGCTAGCGCGCCAATCGAGTGCTCTCCGGGTGTTTGGAGATGGTGGAGGGGAATTTGTTGAGCGACGTCACTCATCGTTTCTGGATCCGCCAAAAGCTTCTCTCGCCTTTATTTTTCCGCCAGGCGAAACAGACGATGGTCGAGGATGAATTTCGAACAAGTTCAGATAATACCGTACTTTTAGAAAACGACAGCAAATAGCTGCAGTTGATGCATTCACAAAATAAAATCTACTGCTGTGTATACCCATGGATTAAGAACAGAAATCCGACACAAGCCTTTCACGGTTTCAAGAACGAAAAAAAAATAGTGTAAGAGGCAGTCGCTGTCGAAGGCATAGTTTTGTTTATACCATTTGCGAAAAAGAAGCTGGAGTAAATTCGAGGCCATCTAAAGGTCTGTGGTGACGCATGCGTCTGTAGCGACGCGACGTGGTAAGGCAAATGAAAATCAACGCTATTAGCGTAGAAAGCAGTGGATAGCGGCTGTGAAGCGGGACAAGTGGACACTTTCGGCGACGGATCGGCTCTGCGGCCAACATTTCATCTCAGGCAAAAAATTAGCGCTTCTTGTTCGGTTCTTCATCTGCATGATTCCTGTATAGTTGCGCGCAAAGCCTATAGGCTACACCACAGAAGAGATATATGTTTCTTAGCGAGGTCCAAAGAGTGCAGTTTCAGCGGCTGTGCCTCGCTTGATTGCTCACTATTTTGCATGAACAGCGAAAGCGCCATTAATTCTCCCTTGCAGCTGATTTCTGCCTTAGGTACACGCGACAGATACGGATGCAGAGACGCAGCAGTGAATCGAGCGTTGCAGAATCCGCAGTACCTTGTTGCTGGGGCGCGACGTCTGGAGCGCTGGCGGCTTCCACTGGCTCCGGGTAGATGACGGCAGTATCGCTGCGCTGAAGGTACTCGCGAATCTTGGCCTCTTCAGCCTCGAACGGGGGCCCGCCTGGCTTGCGCCTCTGTGGGTCGCCACCTCCGCTGCTCGCTTCGCCATTGGCGACGCCTTCGAGGTGGCTGCAGAAACGCATGACGCAAAAATCAGCATCCATTGCACGGAATGATATAAGTGGGCAATGGCAGAACTACCCTGAGTAGAGGGAAGAAGGTAATCGCACAAGAGGGGCTACCCGTTCCCGTTACAGCAACGATTGACACACATTACCAGGAATTCGGACGTGGCCGATTCAGGTAAATCCAGCTAAACAAGATTCACTCAGCCGCACCAGGTGGCCAAAAAGAAACGGTATATTTCCGCTGACTGAGCACACAGCTGATATCTCCCAAGATGTCAGCGTAGATTTCGAAAAGCTATGCCGCGGACAAAGTTCAAGCAAGTTAATTCGACTCGAAGTCGGGTGCGCAGGTCAGGTCACCATTGATAAAACGTAAAAGCCTTTCATGCTTAGAAAGCGGAACAAAGAGGCCCACCTCCACGCACTGCCGACGCCGCTTGGTTCGTCGTGTCCGTTGACGACGAGGTCGCAGCGGCTGACCGGAGATTCGGCTGCAGGGTCGTCCGAAGCAGTGGTCGCGACGAAGTGCGTCGGTGGTGCTGGCGACGGCGGGCAAGAGGACGGGCTGGGCGGCGTCGGGGCGTCCTCGTCGATCTGCAGCGGCGCCTCGTCGTCCAGGTTGGGCGAACAGGGAGGGGACTCGGGCACCGCAGCCACCAGCACGGGCCGCAGCAGCTTGGTTCCTCCGAGAACGCTCAGCCTGCGCTCCTGCGCCGAGGAAGAGCCGTCCTCGGCGCGGGGCGAGGCGGCAGAAGTGGGCGGCGGCAGGCCCCCCTCCTGAGTAGCGGCAGGGGGGGAGTCGGCCGAGGCGGCCGCCGAGGCATCCACCTGATCGGCGTCCTCGGCCATGCCGTCCGGCTCCACTGCACAGAGAGAGAGAGAGGGAAATTATTCAGGTGAAACTGAGAGGTAGTTCTTGTTGATTAAGCACTGACGGTAGTGAAGGGGGAACAATGGACTAAAAATGATACCAGCTGATATGCAAGAATATCGTCTAGGTAACTCAAAAGCCAGCATGCGCGATAGGACTAGATGATCTAATCATATCTCTCATGCTCATTTGTGTTACCCGAAAGACAGCACCCTTTGAATTAAAGTAGGTGCTGTAAACTCCTGTGCCGTACTTTAAATGTGCGTTGTGTTGATTTATTTCGTGCTTTTCTAAAATTACCAAGATATGTAACTGGCTCAAAACCAATTTTGCTGTTATTAGTAGTACTTACACACGTTGGTTGAAACTGACTGACTTAGTTCACTGTCGATGCAGCGAAATGTGTTGCAACGGGGACATCGTTCCGTACACAAAAAACCACACGCAAAGCAACCACTTTAGCATGGCATAACAAGCACAGTCATGACAAGGAGTGAATTAGTTCGCGGTTGTGGAAATTACCGAAGCAATAAGGGGCGAAAAAAATTCTGCCATAGGTGCTCGCCGATTAATGCGCATTTTATGAGACCTAAACGCTCGCACCGGTCGGCAAAGTGCTGATTTTTTCTTTGCCCCCTTTGCAGTATTTGTATAAACACATCAGAGCGGTAAACACAGTCAAGGGCATTACCATATTCCTCTCACGCCGCCTTGCGCCGCTGGAAATTTTCATCTCCCGCCTTCTGCGGTTATATGCAACACACATATACGCGACTGCGCGCCGATGGGGAAGATATGAAATGGAGAGCGTAAAAAGGAGCACAAACCCACTTTCGCCGCAGCTTCTGCCAGCGAGGGCGATCCACCGTGCGTCTTATTTCGTGCCCGCCGCTTTCAGCACCTCCCGCACTATCCAGGCAATATTGCTCCTCCAATCTCGATATGCAAATTACATGGCCGAGGCAATCGACTCTGGTGCGTAGTGTGAGACGCCTACGACTGTGACAGAATGGATGAGTGTATTGTGTGTATATTAAATGCGAGCTAGAACAATTATTTCGCCAGATTCTAGGTTAAAGTCTTTTTATTCTGTTTCTTTATGCAACGTCGCCAACTGCTTCTTCCTCCACAACACTTCGTCGCGTCTCTTGAAAATGAGGGAAGACTACTTCAAGACCGTATTGGGGTAATCACATTATGTCCGCAGTATATGTGGAACGTTTACTAATGCTTAATTAACGAATATAGAAACCGTTCGGACTTTTTGCCGTCTCTCGCGGCAGAGAAGTGGCAGCGATATCTGTAGCTTACCCACAACGAGGCGGTCCACTCTCAAGGGGGCCTGAGAAGATTAAAAGCACCCTTAACAAGATTGCCAGCTATCAAGCCCACCCGATAAGCCGTATACAGTACACACAACGCGATTAAATTCTGTAGAAGACATCCCAGATGTACCGTGCACCTGCAATGCGACGTGCCATGCCCACAACGCGATTGCGCACCCCCGAGCTCACCCAAGAAGCTCTATCGTATCCACAACGCGGTTGCCCGCTCTCCCGATTAACCGCATCGTACCTACAACGTAACTGCTCATTCTGAAGCCCACCCAAGAAACCGTATACCGCACATAGAGCACAAGTGCTCAATCCTTTATCCAGTCGATAAACTGTACCGTACCCACAAAGAGGTTGCCCACTCTTAAGCCAACCAGAGAGCTGTCCCGGTAGCCACAACGCGACTGCCAACTCTCAAGCCCACACGATTAGTAGCACCGTACCCACAACGCAGTTGTCTCCACCCAAGAAACCGTGCCGCACTCACAACGCGGTTGCCCACACTCAAGCCCACGCGAGAAGCCTTGCCTAGCCCAGAACGATAGCGTCCACTCCTCCAGCCCACTCGAATCACGTGACTTCTTTTACTATACTCCCTAGAGCACCGACACTTCGCTTAACACGACTCCTATGAAGCGAACCCCACCCGCTTACTTGAAAAGCAGATCTAACCGTGTGCAGGTGAGTGCGACGGTTTTCGTTCAATGCATACTTATACCAAGGCGACTGCGACGCCATTTGTCCTACAGTGAGCCTATAGCATACAGCTGTCATTGCAAAGGCGCTCAAGAGGACGTTTGTTCTGCTGCCACCACGTTTTTTGAAGCATCGACTCCTATGTGGCTGTAAATGGCAGCAGAATATCTACACATAGAACTGCTTGAAGGCCTTCGTACATTTATTCTTTGGTGGTCTAGTTACTGCCTTCACCGCTGCCGTGATTGGCTAGCGCATAGGAGCCACTCAATCATCCCCCGTTTTCGTGCTGGCACAAAATTAATAATAAGACAGCTGGCACAAAATTAATAGTAAGACAGCTGGCACAAAGTTAGCTGCGTGACCCTAAGGTGTTTTACGCGTGGGTCAATGCGCTTTAAGCCATGGATAGGAACATACACGCGGATAAACCATTTTTAACGCCAATATAGAAATATATCCAGCTAAGAGGAATAACGTCACGGGCTAACGCTTTCGCTTGCACAGCCCCGGCACAACTCAATAAGAAGAGGGCACATTTCACTGCTTTTATTTTTTACGCGTGCGTTTATTGGTATTCCTTAGCTAGGCAGCGTCCTCGCTTCAATGAGAAGCGCCAGTCAAGCGGCAACCGTGACGCACTGATGCGTTCCAGTCAGGAGCCACCGGTGAAAGAGGTGCACGGTTGACAGTCAGAGATTTAATTTCAAGACTCCTGTAACGCTTGAGCGACGCGAAAAAAAAAAGAAACCTGATCCGAGGAAACAAGTCGTCTAGCATAAGAGGATAGAATAAAGATAAATTGGAGTTCAATACCACGATATGAAGCAAATAAAAAAAAACAGTGCGGGGGTGCGAGGAAGTATAAAGAGATGGGAAAGCTTTGATGCTTCAATTAAAAGTGCGTGGAAAATAATACACCGCGAAGAGCTGCATCAAGCAGAAACATAAAATAAAACTAAAGATGTGCTCAGGGATCGATAAAGGATCACAGAAGAATAAGCGAGAAGTCGACTTCAAGAGGTCTGCCTGATCTCTCAGTGATCCTCATGAGCACACTCAAAAGAAACAACTACCTGTCGCACTCGCGTGCGCTAGCGTTCTTGAAAGGAGCGTGCGGGGGAAAGGAACAATGAGCTCCGAGAGTGACGACACTCTTCGGTTAAGACACTGAGCCACATACGACTGGGGCAGCACGAAATGGGCAAACAAGGATGGAGTTAAAAGAGAACACTAACGGGAACACAAAAGAAACAAAGAATTGCGCGAAGAAAAACAAAGCTAAAAGAAGCTACTGGCAGCAACAACCACGAATATACACACGCCAGTTGGTAAATGATCCATGAAAGGGACACAGACGAAGACAATAAGCGAAGGCGAATTTCCAAACCAAATCTTTTCAGGGAGCCCTGACTCACTTCTGTGCCTGTCGAGAAGCACCTTTTCTAGCTTCTACCCCTTTTGCTTATTCCTCCCTCCAGACGGGATCTTCGCTTTCACTTTTGTTGAACCACTTCTTGTTTCTTCCTTCTTACTATTCCCCGATTTCTCTGTCTTCTCTAGCCGCATGAAAGAGAGAGTGAAGAAGAAGAAGGGGGTGCGTGCGCTAAGGTGTACATACATACAAGGGCGCGAATGCTGGCACGGAATGCGCGTGACGTATCTTGCGCTGAGTGTTCCGAGCGTACTAGAAGGAGCGAGTCGTGTGGAGGAGGAGGAGGGGCCCCGTTAAAGCAAGCGGAAGAAGACAGAGACGTCTCCGGATGATGATGAGGAGGAGGAGGATCAAAACAAACGGTACATACACACGCAGCGTGGGCACGGTAATGCCCACGCAGGAAACACACACTCGTCGGGCGAAGCGACCGAGTCAGACGAGGAGAAACAGTCGGAGGAAGGAGTTAAAGAAACCGTCTCCTCGCAAGAGAGAACACGGAGAGCAGGGAAAGGAGAGGAGTCAAGGAGGTGTGGTGGGCTTGCAGTTTAGCCCTGACTTCGATATTTTTTTTTCTTTCCGCCTTACGCCACCCAACCTCCTGTTCCCCCCCATCCTTCGTCGTTGGCGCCTCGCTCCTTTTATAAAGAAATCCGGCGCCACTGAGCCGGAGCGAGGCGAAGGGCGGAGGACTGCCTTGGCGCTGGCAGCTGTCGCATCGCTCATCCTGCGGAAACAATGAAGAAAGCGAATCTCATCGACTGGCAAAAGACGAGGAGGCGCGCGCGCTCGCGCTCGGCAGCGAGGAAGAAGCTCGCGAGGAAAAGGAGAAGCGCCGCCGCCTAGCTGCTGGACGACGGGACGACTCGAAGCGGAAACGAAGAAGGCGGCCGCCGTGGTGCGCCTCCCTCACCTCGCAACTCCCTCCTTCCCACGCTCTCCCTTCATTTCGAGCTGTTCAATAATTCTCTGGCCACTCAGTCGGCGAGAGTCTGTCCGCTTCTTCTTTCCCTGGCTGAATCCGAGCCCACCCCATCCACCCCCGATCCTGCTTTGGGCTCCGCGCTGCGCGACTGACTGACTGCTCGGCTTCTCCTTCCGGAGCTGGCCGGTGGACTCGCTCCACTGGCTGCCAGAGAGCGCTGGCCCGGCGCTCGCCGAAGCACTCGCCACCTTCTTTCAGCCGTGCGTGTACGTGCGTGTGTGTGTGTGTGGCGCGGACGGCCACCTCCGCGGGTGCTATTCTCTGGTACGGCTTTAGTCAAGAAGAAGTGAGCGAGGGACACAGAGAGTTTTCGTGCGCTCGTTTGCAGCAACGCGTCGTTTCTGGTCGGTTGGATCCGGAGATGCCGTTCTCTTAAGCCGGCGACGGTGGCCTCAGAGTTTTCACTTGCAGGACAGTCCGCGGGGGCCTCTCCTCTGTGCGTCTACGAAAGGATAGGTGGTGACGAAAGATGGCAGCCGGGGGATTTGCAGGGAGTCGCTGCGAGTGTCTTCAGGTCTCTTACTTTCTCAGTAACCGTCAGTGCTCGCACTTGGCTATAACGGCCGGCGTTGCAGATGGTCTTTGTGCCTGTTTCACTTTACCGTTCACTCCTCGCGACAATGCGCAGGGAATGTACGTTATATCATGCGCCAGCAAGTAAGTTACCCCACAGGCAAGTAGAGGGAGGGCGCATGTATAGCCTTCGTCAAAAGCTTTCAGGCAGCATTGTTTGCCTTCTACCGGAATAGATGAAGGCTTACGCCATACTTAAAGGCAAAATCGCCTTGACACGTCTGCACGGGAGCTTTCTTCCCCTTAAAGACATCTACAGTTGTACCTGCGTCATAAGTGTTCCACTACACCGTCTACACGGATGGAAAGCAAGCTCTATGTGTTGCGAAGACTTTTCACTAAAGCTCTGTTCTGCTTTCAGCTAGAATGCAAAAGCTGCAATATTAATAAACAAACAAAACAGAAACAAGAAACTTACAAAGCCACGTAGCGCCGACTGTGACAGGTTGCAGGGACCGAAGAAATCACGAAACGAGCGCGCACGAATGCACAGCGCGGTAGCTAAGCTGCACCAAAAAAAAAGGCGCATCCCTTCACACTAATCTTGTTGCGATCGCCTATTCATTACATTGTACATTCACTTATTTCTCTTTGTGATAGATGCGCCAAAAGTCAGCCCCTTACAAGGTATTCGAAGATACCTGCCCTGATGATTGAGGGGAGAACATGCTGCGTGTGGTGTGAAAAGGGGGTGTCCATAAAATTTGACAAAAAAAGCTTCTAGTTACAAGCTAATCCCACATTCTACTAAACAGTAGTATGCACCTTTGACATTACCTTAACAGGAACCTAAGTTGTTTTTTTTTTTTTCACTCGCGTAGGTCGGCGTATTATCTACAGCGATAAACGCAGCCCCTCTAGCGAAGTCAAGCTCAGCGTAGGCGTGCTGCCCACGGTCCTTAAGGAAGGCTGGCCATCCGCTCGGGGCAGCTCAGATGGGACGAAAGGGGAGAGAGAGCTCGCACGTGCTGACCTATTGTGCAAGCACAATATATGGACAGCGCCTCCGCTTCGGTCAGCTCGGCAGGCGCGGGTAGCAGCCGGTGAATGATCTCCCGAGTACCGAGAGCGAGCCGCTCACCGGGTCCCTAACTAACGGTCCTCGCATTCTTGGCTCCACTGCGCCTTCATTCAACCTGACTGGAAATTAAAGGATGCCTCGCTATTCCATCGCCCAAACAATCTCCCTCGCGACGCCTCTACGGCTTCTCTGCAGCTATAGGAAGACGGAAAGGGGCGGGGGGCGGGGGGAAGGGGAAAGCCGAGGCGCGCTCCGTATAATATACCGCGCACGCCCGTACTATACTACGCCTGAGCCTTACCCATCGGCAGGGAGAGAGCTCGGTTCCAAGGCTGGCCGCGGCGACCACATTCCGAGCTAAGTGGCTGCAGCGGAGAACCTTTTCTAAGGCCGCGACGAGCGCGACGCTGCGTAAACGGAGCGCTGCTCCAGAAGCCGCGCGTCTGGCGTACTTATTGAAACAGACCCCGAGCCTCCTTAGGGCTTCCTCGCAAAGCGGGGCCGCCGATGGCCCTGGCGCAGACTGTCTGCACCTGAGCTCCCTGTTTCGTACGCCGCGTCGGGCTAAGCCTCGCCCCCAGGGCAGCGCAGTGACACCGGGCTTGGGAAGCGTCTCTGAACGCTGCCTTTCTGCTCTGTGGAAAGCGGGAGGCAGTGGAGCCATTGAGGTAAATGCAGTGGAGAGACAATGAGAGTATGTTCGAGGTAGCAAGCTCAGAGTGAAGTTTCTCGCTGCATGAAGGCGTCGAACTCTAAGAAGGAAACTTTTTGCATCCAGAAGGTTGCGTAGAGTACACAAAGCATGCGTGTGTGTTCGCTGAAAAAAAAGGGCGCCGGCTTCGTACCCATGTACGATGGGTCACCTGATCTCTCTAAACGACTTGTGTGCGATGCGTTTGAAAAGATAACTAACGCTTTTGTTAGGATTAAGACAGCGTTTAAAATGTTGCGAAAACATCGTAATGGCGTCTACATTCTGCGGAAAGTGAACTGCTATACTTTTACGTCCGTTAAAGGTCTAGATTCTGTCCTCAGGCATGTACAGCCTCTGCACGAACCTGTTTCGTTTGTGTAACTATATCTGTGAAGTGGAAGTCCTGCAAATAGAGGAAGATGACCGAGACGAGCTGTGTCAGAGCACAAACCGCGTTTCTACGAACACCGAAAATTCACGAAACCATATTGAGGCACAGTCGTAAGTAAACATGGTGTAGGCCACACAAGTTTCGACTCGAGTGCATCGAATCACCACGTGATGGCGGCGCCCGCTTGTGTTCCATCTGTCAGGCTCCTTTTTATTAAAACGCCTTAATCTTGGCGGTGCGGCGACTTTTATTCCGACAGTTTATTCGCACTGCTAACGTGAATGAGTGCAGTAAGCCTAGTCCCCTAATCATCGGCGATGGGTAGATTATGGTTAATGACAAAAAAAAAGTGACGGACGACTTAGGGCGGTTAGACCGAATGCGAATTAGGTGCGGTTTCGGTTCGAGGCTCGGTTTAAGAGCGCAATACGACAGTGGTGTGTTCTGGATACATTGAGCATGGATAGAAGATGACTAAGGCGACGACATCAAAAGCACAGCGCAGCCAACTAGCAATTAAACACGCTGGAAGTTCGGCTGCCGAGATGACGTAGTGGTATAATGCAGTGGACGACGAAGCTGGTCTGTGCGCACCGCCGCGAGTTCGAAACCCACTCGCGGCCATAGAGTGTTTTGCCATAAAGTATTCTGCATGCTTGGCCATAGAAGCTGCTGGCCCGGCCCACCGTGACAAAAGGGCCACACCTGCCTGAGAGTTCGGACAGACAAACATCGACAAAATCTGAGACTAGGCCTTTCAATAGCGCGCTAAAGACGAAATTTTCCGACACAGCGACGAGACAAATGTGTGCCATCCTCGCATCCCAGAAAAACACGAAAAAAATGTGTCCGGTTGTGTAAACATATACGTACAAGTACGTCTAGCAGCAGCAGAAAACGTACAATTTCCGCGGGATTTGTTCACGCCTGATGAGTTGGCTTTGCCTTCCTAACGTCATCAATGGGGCGAAGCACGCTTTCTTGGAACCGTGCGTAAAAATGGCTTTGCGTGAGAGGGCTCGTAGATTCTACTTTTAGCATAGCGAAGAAGAAATAACGCAGACGTTATGTCGAACTTGCCGGGTGTCTGCTGCGCATGCGCAATCGACAGGTGAGGACGCGCGTCTCACTGACCAAGTTATTCCGGCTTCGACCTTATAGTGCATCTTCGCTATACAAAAACTCTCTAATGACGTGGTGGCATCATTCTCCACTTTTTCTCGCCACACGTAGGAACATGTCACTTACGGCAGTTATGTCATATTAGTAATAAACGCAAAATAACGTAAAAAGTGGCTCCTTTGATGCGAAGCAAATGACGCTCTCCTTGCGTAAATATTTAATTAGAAGACCAGAAAATTGACAGGTTGGTACGCACTTTCGGACAGAATTCAAACCTCGAAAGCAGCTAATCCTTAGTGCTCTAGGTTTGTCGACGACATCATTGAGTGACCAGCTGGGGAACATACTTTACAGGGCACTTTAAGGAGTTACACTTGCGCTAACTTTGATTACGGACTCACAGCGCATACAGGCACGCTCATAGTATTGAAACGGTAGGGGAAGACCGTTCTTCTGCATCAGGTGAACAACACCCATGCGGATGCTTTTTTCTCCTTAAAGCTGCGAACTGGGCGAGTTGGTATTGATTCATATTTGAACAGCGCAATAAAACGACGGGACACAACGAAGAAAGGACACCACAAGCGCTCTGGTGTCTCCGCTAGACCAGCCGTCTAAACGAAATCGTTCAATATCAAGACGTCGTAAGATGAGATGTTTACGTCCCATTCATTATCAGGCAAGTCACTCGCAATGAATCTAAAATTCAACTGCCTTGTTCTGAATTCGATCTTCTTGTAACAAGGCATGAAATGATTTATTTATTTATTTATTTATTTATTTATTTATTTATTTATTTATTTATTTATTTATTTATTTATTTATTTATTTATTTATTTATTTATTTATTTATTTATTTATTTATCACAGTACCCTCAGTGCGTTTGGGCATTACAGCAGGGGGAAAAACAAAGAGGCAACAAAAATAACACAGGTAACGCAACATCTAGTGCTCATCGTCAACACCATCAATACATCGTGAATATACTTTACGGAAACGCTTTAAAACAGACGCACACGCGCAAGCACAACAAACACAAATATTATTATTCTACTTCAAAAGGGGTACAGAGTTTGAAAATACCTCGTTTGAGTGTATTGACACGATATAGGATGGAAGCTTGTTCCATTGACCTATAGATCTGGGAAAAAATGACATTTTGAAAGCTTCAGTTTTACAGGGTATTTCCTTAATCTTATTTGCACGGTATAGTCTCAATGACACGTAATCAGGCTGGTATAAATACCTATCTGGGTCTATACCTGTGTGAGAGTAAAATATGTTGTGAAAAAGGACAACACTAGTAAGTGGCTTGATTACAAAGCATCAGATTAAAAGCAAACATATTCTTACACATTACTTTGAAAACAGAGTATGCAGCAGAAACAAAATGTCTCCCCCATTCTTGCATAAACATTCATAGGTCAACATTCTCAGCAAAGAGCGTTCCATTGAAATCCTTGCACAAATATAGTAACATGACATCATAGTAGACAACAACGCAAACTAGTACAATAGATTATTTCCGTTTTTCTTAAAGAACATGTCCAGTGTGCCATTGCTGGTATGCTAAAGCATACTGTGAAGGTTTAAAAGGCAATTCCTAGATGCGAGCATCAGGTACTGAAATGTCTTTTTGTTCATGAGAATATCTACCACATTTCTCTAGATCGCGACAGTTAGCAACGTACCGCAAAATTTCCTTTGCATCAGCTGCGCTTACGTCTTCACTGCACCGGTCTTTTAAAGGTTTATTTTTGTGTTTTATCAGGGTCAGAAGAGCACATTATTGGAATTGAAATAAGATTAAATCGCGTGAAAGGATCTTTTCTGGTTGAACTCTATACTGTAACAGCGTTTCTTATGTCTCCTTCATAAGCCTTGGCTTCCTTTTTCCTGTTTTTGTCCTCGATTTCACCTCAATTTTTTACCATCTTCGTAGTTACACTGCTCACGTTATATTCTGCAGTGTATATGATTATAGCGTGTGCGCATGAATGTCCGGAAGTGACCGTGTGCGCACGCGCTTATGTGTGCATGTCTGCGTGTCCGTTATTTGCATGTGTTGTCTTGGAACCGCCGATGTTTTCCAGCTTCCTGACATTCGCAACTTGCGAGAATATTCTTGCATGCTAGTTCGTGCATAGTTTTTCACACTGATAGTGCAGAAACACAGGGGCAACAGAAACGAAGAAGACGAGACGTAGCGCTGCTAACACCTCTTCATCAGCCGGAATGGAAGGAGGCGTGGCGAAATGGCTGGCTTAAGTTCAACTCCTCCACTTATTTTTATCGGTAACATGCTTTCTTTCAAGACCAGCAAAGAAGCCCGAAGTATTCCCTCCTCCAAGTAATGCTTGCCGACCAACTGTTGCCGATATGTTTTCAGCCGAGATGTTCCCGAATTTGCTGGTGGCGTTGATTAAGCGATACCGAAAGCCACCGAGGCGACGGTTATTGACGACCTCTTCCATCCGGTCATGTTCAACTAGCGAACCCGACTGAAGATGAAAGTAATAAAAAAATAGAAAAAAGTTTAACATGTTTCAAGACGGTGCCGGGATTTACGCGGCCGACTTAAAACGAGTAGGCTGCTTAACGGGCTTTTGTCGTAGCAAGACCAGGAAACCGGGAAGGAGCAAATCTAAGCCCAAGCCTCGCAAAGGAGGCTCGAAAATGACGGCAAGTGGAGAAGACGGTAGTGATGCCTAACGATAAGTGCGGCAAAAAAAAAAAGAAAAGCAGCTTTTCGTAATACCGGCAAACAGCCTCATCAGAATAAAGAGAGAGAGAAAATAAAATAAAAGTAGAACGCGCGATTGTCGGCATTAAAACTCGCGACAAGGAAAGGGGCGCCGCCAACACGGTTCCGCTAAAGCCAAAGAAACAACAGGATTAGTAAGGTGTTCAACGGCGCGCCTCGAAAGCGGCAAACCTTGTTCTTAAACATTTCCGCCTCTCTCGCGGGCTTGTGAAGCCAACCCCATTCTCGCCTGAACTCAGGCGTCTCAGCTTTACACCGCCCGGCTTGATTTCTGCCTGCATGCCTGTCACCCTGCGTAGCAGCCTTGCTCCAGCCTCCTGAACTACTTCGTCCCGCCTTTCTTAAGCTGGTCGTCGTCGCCTCACACCCCCCCCCCCCTTTTTTTTTCTGTTCCTCCTGTATTCGTTAACGCTGGCCTGCCAGCTTTGTAATTGTTCACTTGTTCTATGCTCTTTCTTCCTAAACCTCGCAATTTTCTTTCTTTACGCGAAGAACGTTTAGTCATGCAAATTCCGCAGCTTGTATTCACGGTAGCTCTGAAGGGCACCCCGCTAAGGCGCACACGAGACGAGCGCCAAAACATGGATAAAAGGAAGCACGAAAAGGTGCTGACAAAATGATAAGAAAAAAAATCAGGGCAAAGGAAAGTAGAAAAAGTCAATGAGGCAGGGAGAGGGAGAGAAAAAAAAAAGGACAAAGCCCCGAACGTTGCCAAAATGCGAGAAGCCAAGGCGGCCTCCCACGACGTGTACGTGCTCTTACGTGTGGAGAAGGATTAGCCCGAGACCTGTAACGACCGGCCTCAGCAAAGAAAGCAGGGCACGCAGATCCGGCCGAGGAAATCAAGAAAGTTTAGCATGGTGCTATTGCGCGATGAACGAAATAAAGCTGTGCACACAATGAGAGGTAAGCGAACGACATTAAAAAAACTAGAAAGAGATAAATTCAAACGAGAACTTATAATTTCTCTCGGCATAACGCTGAGCGTGATATTTCGCACCGTGGTTACAATTGCTTACGGTGCCATTTTGAGAGAAACTGAGAAAAAAAAAGACAATTGTATTCACGAATAAAGCACAGTGCGCTGCACGCGGTCTAGAAACAAAAAAGAGCATAGTCGAAAGGCGCTGGACGCAGAATACGAAAAAGGTTTTTCATTCCTGTCGTGCGGAAAGGAAACAATACGGGCGCGATGAAGCTAACGCCTCGGGAAATAAGGCGTAATTGCCGTCAGGACTTTTGTCTCAATGCCACACTACCACCGCTGGACTTTTTTTTTCTGGTAAAAGAAGACTTTACCGCGCCCCATTTTACAAACGTCTTGTGCAGCCCGAATTGGTTCCCTTTATATCACTGTTTTTTTTTATCCTTTCGACCGCTTAATTTCCTCCTCAGCAGAAAAATGCCGGTGGTAATAACTGCAGAATTTTCGGGAATAAATATACACCATCTGTTAAAATGCTTTAAACGTGAAACGCCGCATTTCATTTTCAGCAAAGTGGTGGGTCCCTTGTGAATATTGGCACGCTTAGAAGATGCACTGCGTGTTGAACAGATAATTGCCTTGTTGAAAGCATTGATAAGGAGAGGATAAACAGGAAAAAAAAAAAAACTTCAGCCCTGAAAAATGTGCGTCTGCGTTCACATTTCGGGAGCTAGCTCTGTTGTACACATTCAAGCATGCCAAGACACCTGATGGAAAAAAAAAATAAACACTGTTCCCCCGGGGTAAGAAGTAAACAGTCACTGATATTCAGGAAGCGTAGGATATTTTTTTTTGTCTTCACTTTGAGGAGCTGATGAATGAAAAGTTAGCAGAGTATTCAGTTTTACCTGAAGGATAACTGACCAGAAAGTAGAAGAAAAGACCACCCCATTGCTCAGGTGGGATCCGAACCCGCGACCTCAGCATGTCGCGTACGGTGCTCAACCAACTGTGTTATGGCGTGGGCTCCCCAACCTTATACTTTCGAGTGCGTTTAGTACCATTAGAATCCACCCACAGGGGCCGCCCATGGTGGCCGATATGTGAATGCAGCTATGAGGTAAATTCTATCGATTACACTTCTTCGTTCCAATGAGGGGATGTATCAAGTGATATCGATCTGAGCGCTGTGATGCGGTTGCTATGAGTGCCTACACAGCTTCCAGATACGTTCATAGTTAAGTAGCAAATATATCCAGCCCCGATAATAAGGATACTAATCGACATACGAAATTTCTACAGGTGCATTAGTTCATGTATAAAGAAAGGAACGCCGACCAAATGTTGTTGTTAAAACGAAGACGTTATATATTAGTTTTGCTATTTTTAGTTGTACCGTTAAGCTCAGATAGAAGGCAGCTCTGATTATGGTAACGCTTGAAACACTCTCCTTTCTTATGGATACCTCGAATCTGTTTGTCTAGCGTATTCGGTGGCAGCATCCAAAACAAAAATTCAGTTAAAGCATTTAAAAATTTTGCCCGTAGCCATTGAAAAAAAAACTAAATAAAACAACGGGCAAGGTAATAAAAATATACTCCTGAAAACAGGATACACCTTGACACGTAAGGACGCTTAGAAAACCACTGCTCATGCGTGCGGTGCATGGTGACTCGGATCACATTGAGGCGCGAATATAGGGATGAGACAATCGCGTCGACAGCTTTTCACCACTATAGACGGGAGTCAATAATGACGCCCAGAAAACGCGTGTGATTGAATTGGCGGATGCAAGAGTGACCGAGGTCTATCTTCAACCGCGCTTGACGTCTTCCTACACCTGGAAACAGAACAAAGCCGGATTTTTCCACTGATAGAGACAAACCCACACCTTGAAGGTAAGCTTGTGCCGAAAGTGGAGCCTGTCGAGCTGTCAGGGCTAATCGCTTGTGTTGCTAGTCAGTAATCCAAATACAGATGTCAGCATATATGTCGTCGTCAACTCAACTGAGAGACAAACTATGCTAAAAAAATTGCAATAAACCTTCCAGTGCTAGGAAATAATTAAACTTTTTTTTTTAAAATAATCACTCATGAAATGCAATGTTTTACACGGATTAAGAGAAATAACAATTCTTTTCTCACAATTATCTCCGCTAAGCAGCCAACCAGAAGCGTTACGGTAATGCGGCAACCAAAAAATTAAAGGAAAATATCAT
The DNA here is from genome assembly GCF_052857255.1 of Amblyomma americanum. Lineage (NCBI taxonomy): Eukaryota > Metazoa > Arthropoda > Arachnida > Ixodida > Ixodidae > Amblyomma > Amblyomma americanum. The sequence goes on from NC_135502.1 coordinate 37,406,553, forward strand.
CTATGTGAGTACAGATGCGCTGTACGCGTGCGAAGAAATAAATGCTCGCTCAAGTAGGAGCAACGAATAGGCGGAGGGAGAGGGCCTGACGTGGAGGAGGAAAGAATGTTTCACAGCATGGGCACGCGCGGACCGTGGCATATACGACCGGCTATAGGGGCAATTTCCAATGTAAATTGGCTTCCGTTACAGGACTTCGGGCACGCCATCTTCTTATCTCCCACGCGTAGAAGAGATTGGGGCTTATGGGTGCACAAGGATCGGAGACCGAGGGGGCCACACTGGTGCCTCGTAGATGGCGCTGTTGCTTACCGTCCCAGCAGAACAAGTGCGCGGTAAGGGGGAAAAAAGGACTGAGAAGGGAAGAGGGGGCTAAACCTCGCTTCATTGCTGAGACGTACATTGGGGCGGCATTGGGGACGTGGGGGAGGCAATCCCTACGTTTTCCGCACAGACCATCCCCCTTCTAGCGCGTCCGAAATCGCGCGGAAAGCGCAGGGGAGATAAGACTTTTATTCCTGCCGGGGGAAGGGAGGGGCAAAAACTGGCGTGGCTTGGCTCGGCTTCGCTTGGCTCGGTGTTGTGTTCTGCGTTTCCCGGAAAGGTCAATTGAAGGCCGGCTCCATTCCGGCCCGGGGAAAACGCAACCTCGGGATGCCGCAGAGTCCTGCAGGCGGTTCGCGGCGTGTTGCGCCCATAAAAATGCGCGCCGCCGGAGATATCTGTCGCGGTAGCACCACGCTATATATCGGTGTGCGTGACGCTAGGTGGCAGGCGCGGCGCAGGAACGGAAAAGCTCCACAGCGGTGGGAGAGGGACTTTGACGGGATGTAGAGAGTTTGTTCGAACGCTGTTCGGCGGAGCACCCCTACTTTGTCATGCCGCCTTAGCGACACGAGCACCGATCGGATTTGCTGCGATATAGCGCGTGAGGTAGATATGCACGCGGTGAGAGGATGGGAGAGAAGCGGGGAGAAAGGGATGGCGCCATTCGCTGCCCGTCTGACCGATCCACGTTCGGCTCTGCGTTGAGTGCCTTTTCAAAGATCGGTTCGCTGGATAAGGTGCCGTCAATATCGTGACACCGTTCACGTGCCTTGGAGGGCAAGCTATGGGTCGTAAAACCAATGGATACAGGCAGTGGGCTCCTCGTAGCAACAAGCGAAATCCACGGATTGGCAATGACGTGTGCTTGCGATACGTAGGCGGCGATAAGGAGTGCTGCAGAAGCAACACGAAAAGTATGCAAGTTACAAGTTACAAGTGAGTCATCCCGCATAAAGCCAAGAATGAAGACTTGACCTTGATTTAATTCATCTATTACAATGGAAATAACTTGTCAAAAAATGAGCCTGTGCTGATTGGTTGTTGAAAGTGCTAATATTTGCAAAGAACGGCAACTACGACCCGTATTGAGATTTGGAACCGTGAAAGTTCATAAATGCTGGACGCGTGGAAGAGATTCGAATCTGAGGCTCCATGAGCAAAGGAGACCAGCGATTTTCAAACTGATGTTCTGAAATCTAATTCAGTGTTCAATAAGCCAACACGAACCATCTCTGAAAGAGGGCTGGAGGGGGATTGCAGTTATGTGAATAACATTTCGTACAATTTTTAAATTCCCAGCAGTAAGTGATGGGATATTTTTGTCGCAAGAAAACGTATTGTCACTTGAGAGTTATCCGCGGTGGCACGCACAACGTATACGAGCAACATTCCCGTTACAAAAGATGACAGAAAAGAACAAAAATAAATAAAAAATCAGGACTGAGGTGAGAGACGAGTTTAATGCAGTTCACTATCAACTGGGACCAGAATAAGAAATAATTTGTTGATTTACTAAGTTTTTTTAAAAGAAAATTATGCTTTACTGGTGTCCCACTCGTCACAAAAACCGACAGCTCCTTGCAAAATCAAGGCTCCATACAAAAATGGTCTCGCTGCTTTTGGAACAACACACCGATGTATCGAGCTCGCCATTAATAACGGCCTCTGACACCAGTTCAAAGAAGGAGTGACATGGATTGCGAGGCACCGTAAAACAAACTTCGAAGGTCGTTTTCCTCTCCTCGCCTCGCAGACCCCAATCCGCGTCTGGCAGCGCCAAGCGCCACGCAGTGTTTGTTGCTCAACAGAGGATGACGAAAAGAGTGCCACTTCTGGGCCCACCACGGCAGCAGTTAGGACACTTGCGCCGGGCGATCAGGGATACACGGCGTTTTCGTACACTATGCAGCGGATCGGCTGAAGTTGACGCGGCGGGAGGACCTGCCATCCTACTACGCACCCACAAAACTCGACATGGCAAAATAGCCCAGGGTTGCTTGCTGCTAGTGGTGAGGGGTGGGGGCTCAAGGGCGGGGACGGCTCGGAGATGCGACGCTATTTGTTACATCGCCCTTCGGCCAGCCAGGACGCCCCGGTAGGGTATACGGGGGAAGAAGCTGCGCGTTGCCCGTACATGGAAAAAAGGAAGAAAAAAAAGAAGGGGATAAAGGGAGTCATCCTGGAAGATTGCCCCGACTAGCTCCTAGCTGCAAGAACCGGGCCGCGGGAGGTGGGGTGTGCCGTCGTTCCTGCGTATACACATACACGCACGCACCGTGGCCGCTACCGCAGCGGGCGCAGTATAGCCTCATTGGTGGCCGTGCCTGGTGGCCGTGCTGCGCAACGGTGGTTGCGGGAGGCCCCGCAGCCAAGCGAGACCCCCGGCGGCACCGCTTGCCTCGCTCTGCCTTGCCGCTCTAACTCGATTACCTCGGCGGGCCAGCCGCGATGATGGATTCCCGACTCTGGTCCCGAGGACTTCACCGCGCCGTTGTCTGCGTGATAGATCGACGCTATCGACGCTTTGATTCATGGCCGCGCGTTGCCGCCCGGCTACGCGCAGATGAATTACGCGAGCCGGCGTTGACAACCGCGCGGACGCTGCCGACGCCATCTTTACTCTCTGCGCGCGCGCTCTCCTTCTTTCGTACTTTGTTGCTTTTTCTCTTTCTTCTACCCCTGCCTGCATCCTTGGGAGGAGGCATCCTGCATGAGCACGTGGCTGCGGCTTAGCTGGCGGAGATCTGCGCCCAAGACGCGGCTGTTTGGTCACGGCGGGCCTCAGGAGGGCCGCTTCCTCCCTTGGTGACAGCCGAGAGGCGATGAAGGTCGAAGGGGTATAGTGCTGTTCAGAGGTGACAGGCAGAGGGAGCTTTCGCTCGAGGAGGAATAATAGCGGGTTGTGCGCTCTTCTCTCCGCTACCTTGTTCTTGGATAGAGGCGGGCCCTGTCCTATAGTTAGAAAGTGCAACCGTTTAATATCAACAAAGACAATCGCCATCACAGAGAAGCAATATACTAAAAACGTGGAGGTTAAGATTACCTCGCCACCTCGGCTGAAGTGAGCCATGTGTGTGATGACCTCTTATGGCCGTAGAGAGATTACAGTGGATTCACGTGGAAGGATTCGGGACATTGTAATGAATGACTTCCACTCCGAGTAGGGAATAAATTTTATGTGCATCATCCCCGCTAGAGTAAGACATTTAATATTGTTGCTTCGTTACAATTTTTAATGAATGTTGTTTTACGTCTGGTTCGCTACGACTACTTTTTGCTCACGGAAATTTCTTATATTTACCCCACTTTCCGGACTATCCTCCGCCCCCGGTAAATAGTCCGCAGGGGCAAATTTCGGCTTAAAGTAAGAACTTTCAGCTTAGATAGTCCGCACCCGGTATGCAGTCCGCAGTGAAGAATTTCGGCTGAAATTAAGTTTTTTAGATCGTCCGGAAGCAATATATGCAACTTTCATAAAAGATGGCGCCGCCAGGCCTGCTTTCAATTACCATGTAGTACAGCAGCGGCCGCAATACAGATCGTGCTCTGTAGAGCGGCAGATCTAACCTCCTCACGTTGCTCAAGCAAGAATAGATGATGAAATTTCAAATTAGCAGGCCAGTAATAAAGACTATGGAGGAGTGTTATAAGCCCTCTGTTCTGCTGTAGTGTCTCCCGCGGGATACATAGTATAAGAGGTCGTCTCGCAGTTCTCTCGTGTTTGGGACGATTTTCATAGACGCATTTCCCTCACATGTTTTCAGGAAGCAGCTCACATCCTTGCATTTTTTTTTTATCCAAGTCGATTTCTTTCGCCTTTAGTGCTTACACACGCTCGACTACACTCATCTTGAATGCTGCCGCGAAGACTCTTTCTGGAGCCGTCGCAATCGTTCTTCAAGGAGGACTGCTCCACCACTAGAATTTGTAGGCGATGTTTTTCGTACCTGCTCACAAATCCAAGCACTGAAAAGCAATCACCGCGGGAAGCATTCGATTCGAATTGCAATCGAAGCTGACTTAATTAGGACTGTAAAATCTTGCAGGCGCAGTCGGGGCAAGTATTTTTTTTCTTTGAAGGTCATCCTATGCTTTTTCGGCTTTGAGAAAATATCTAAAAAAATTTAAATCATGTATAGTCCACAGACACAGATATATAGCACGCGCGACGCGAAATTTCAGCTTTTAAACATGTACAGTCCACAGATTACAGTCCGGAAGATACGGTACGATGATTGCCATCTAGTTCAACAAACAATGAAAAGACTGCGAACTACGCATACAAACGAATTTAGATGACGCTTAAATAATTCTTAATGGTCCCGCATATTCTAAAAGGTACGAAATCCTCCGCAAGAGAACGCAGCATTTTATCGAAGTAATGAATATTATCACTCCGCAGTGCACTGAGTGTGTAGTCATTTGAGTTGCGCGCAGTGGATCATTCACCTTTCAGCGTTACACAAAATAAAAATGTAAATATTGTTCCGAAAGGAAGTGCACTATAGTGTGAACGGTGGCATCCACAAGCCAGTCTTAAACACGGAATCCTGCGCATTAACATCACTGCAGCTTGACGCTTAAAACAAAGGCGCTGGCGAGGTGAAACCGCATGCTGTATGTTTATTGTTTAACGCTACTTACTGTTACCAAGCTTTCCATAACAGCAAAAAGAAAACACAGTAAAATAAAGAAAAACGCGACTGAGTTCTTAACAAACAACAGTCACGCCTGTTTTGACGGGCCCACACACTCAAAGCAACGAGTCAAATTCTTCCACGAATCAATTCCTAGCCCACGTTTACTTCCTTACGCTCGCTAAACCTCAATTAGAAATTTAGTAGTTGAAATACAATCACGTTAGCACTCAAGCCGCATCAGAAAGAGTAAACGGCGTTCGAATAAGGCCTCCTTTCCACACAAAGAGAGACAGGCTGAAATAAATAAAGCACCCAAGCGCCGTACCTCAACTGCCCAACACCAGCATGGACGTCCCGTCCAGCTGGAACCTTGCGGCGGAATGCCTCAGCAACTTCACGTTAGCTGTACTCTACTGGCGCAGCCAAGGCCGCCAGCACTCAACGCGCGTCGGTAGAAGAAAGCAGAGGTGAGGCAAATTGACGTCCACTCAAAAAGGAACGGGAGGTAGTAGGGAAGGGACACTTCAGGGAAAAGGGAAGTGGATGGAATCGAAGAGGGAAGAGGGAAAGGGGGGGAGGGGACAGCGCAGGACAAATGACGACCGGAACGCACGTGGCGGAGGTATATACCGCGGGCTCTCAACGCTCACGTGGTTTGGCCGGCTCCACTAATGCAAGCAAAAAATTTTAAAAAAGAGGGGGGAATCATAATGGCGGTCTGCGCTAGTCGTTGCCGCTGGCTCGCGAGCCCTCTCAATGCGCAGGGCGGCCCGCACGATATGGATCCGCGCACGTATGCGAATGATTTGGAGCAAACGGGGCCGAAACTACTTTAAAACTCGGAGCCCCAGCGCTTGGTTCGGTTTTCAGAAGTAATGGAAAGGGAACGAGCGTCGCAGCGCGGGCCAAACGCGACCCTTCTATGAAGAGTAATCTATGCGCGGTCTGGCGCTGACGTTGATTGTTTTCGCAGCCACCAGCCGAAGCGGCGCACGGGCTCCAAGCCAGCGGCCAAAGCGCGCGGAAACCGTGAGCGCGCTGCCCATTAAGAGGACCAGCGGCTGGTTGGCTGGCTGCCTGTGCAGCAGTCACAACTGCTCCGTTTTCGTTCTCATTCGTTACCCCCTCTCCTCTCCTCTCTCGCCCTCCCCCTCGTCGCCCCCTTTCTTTCCTCGGCTACTCTTCACCTACCAGCCTCCTTTCGTTCCGCCTCTGGACGCAATGCCATCTACGGCACCAGTTCTGCGGCTCAGAGCGGGTGACTTCTGGCGCGAGATCTGTCAACGATACCGTAATCCGTACGGCGTGTGCGCATCGACGTGTAGCCGATCTCGATACGAATCCTTGCTAAGTATTCTTCTCCCTGTACCTGTTACCCGTCCGCCGTCTCACTCATCCCTTCACATTCCTGCGTTCTAAACCTTTTCGAGACCTGTCTAACGCTATATGGCACGCTTACGTTCATCATGCACTCTCATAAACCATCTCCCTCTCCCTTGCTTTCCTTGCAAAGAAGTTCGACCCACGACACCGAACGCTCTGGGTTCTGCCCACAAGAACGCAGGTGTCATTGTCGGGTAGGTACAGCCTTTGCAAAAATATGCATCTCAAGGGGTTTGACCCTTGATCCGTGCACTGAGTCCCTCATGTACCCCTGGAAGTGCTAAACTTCCGATGGGGTATATCGACTCAGTTCCTGTCAACTTCCAGAGATTTGGAACACTGACGATGCATGGTCCAGAAACAAATCCGGTGGACTATATCTTTTTTTTTTTTTTGACAAAGGCTGCAGGTTAGGTTCCGTTATGCCAGTGAGGACGAACGAACGTGAATAGTATACGACTCCAGCCCAAATACAAAAGCGCAACGATAAAAGTGTAGAAGAGTAACTTCACCAATACCGTTTGATACGAACGCCAAAGAGCGGGTTACGCATTTTCGACGTGACAATTGACCGCGTTAAGTATTCGGCACTAAAATCTTCACATATCGCGTCTGTGTTTTCTTTCATCTCCAGTTATACGCATACGAGCGCCTCTCCCGGCAGGAAACGGGCTTTATTTCCATTCCACACGACTCCTTTTCCACCCACGAACGGTGAGGCGGAGCGAGCGCCGCTGAGTGACAAATGCCGCTCCTTGGAGCAAGCAAAGAGTGCCGCACCGTCCAGAGCTGCTGGAGGGGGGGGGGTCTTAATTGCCGGCCCGGGTCCGTTAGGTGGGCCCTTTGTGCGCCGGACGGTGGGCGCTCGCTCACCGAACGAGGGAACAATGGTGCACCGTGGTCCGATTTGTCTCGTGCTTTGAGGAAAGCGTTCTGCGCGCGCAGTGGGACTCGCAGATTTCTTTGACCGGCTGTGCTGGCTGGCGAGATCGTTACTCTCCAGCTGCAGGATATCGCCACCCCAGGTCACGCCTTTCACTGCACGCGGGAATTTATTATTTTCACACTTTTAACGCGGCAATTCAGGCTAGCTTGAACTTTCTTTAAGTGCACATATCTCCTAAAGTTCAAGGTTATTAATCTGCAAAAAGAAAGAAAATTGAAGAAACCGTTCTATAAAGACAGTTAGCGGCGGGCTGAGAGTCGCACCTCTTAAAAGTACTGGATGAAAGAGAATCTATTGTAGAGAGGAGATGTCAAAAGCAACGTGTCTTCGGCTACAGTGACTCGCGTATGGAAGCGAAAGGTAATGGATAGTTGAAGAAATGTGAAGGAAAACAGTGGGAAATCGGAGATCAATGTTAAAGCTGTGCGCCAATGATAAATATATGTTTCGTTCTGAACGAAAAAGTAAGAAGAAACGGCTATCTCGAACCACGTTTGCAGCTTGGAGCTCAGTTAGCAGACAATCTTCATCCCGGGATGATCCTTTACCCCTGTTGTGGCCACTACCTACCGTGTCGCGGCTTTTCAGCCTCATACGTTTTCGTTACAAAACCAACTAGCTCAGATGTCAATTCTGTTTCTCTTTCCTTCCTCATCTTCTTTAGCCTCGCAGCCATTTAAGCTTTCCCGCAGTCTAAGCTCACTCCTGTACATATTGTACTGTCTATTACCTCATTTTCACATGTGAGTGCAAAGCGCTACTGGGATGAAGTCGCCGTGTACATTCCTTTACACCAAAGCCACATTGCTGAAGTTCAGTTGATTGCGACTCCGCAAATTAAGCGCAGCTTGAGATTAGGCATTCACGGTATGTTTCCCGCCGAGGTGGTTATGGTGATTTTTCTTCTTTAGAGGTCGCGTTTTTCACGATTCAAGTTCTGTTCTGATAGCTTAGTATAGCATAGTTTGTGGAAAACCGCACATTGCGCCGACTATATTTCGTAACTTGACAGAGCATGCAACGACGGCTTTAAAATAGCAAAACGACCATTCCTTCTTCCTCCAATCCTAGCTCACGAACTTACATGAGAAACAATACATAAATTGCTGAAAGAATCTCCAACAACTTTGAAAAGCGACAACAAGAACAGGAAGTCCGCGGTCGACAGCACAGCTTTGATTCGCATCAGACGGCATCGCGGTCTTCTTGTTGAAATTACCCGAGTTTTAAAATAATTCAGTTAACGTGTTTTGCACGTACACGTTACACAACTACGCGCCGACGTCGACGTCACCAAAGAATAAATAAACCTCTCAGCGTCAAAAACAAAGCTCTCTTCACGAACTTTCCACATTTCCTGAGGCAGCGATTACGGAACATGAGATTACTCTGCATAACATTAGATTACGCGGCAACGCAAACAATGCGTGAACCAGAACTGGCACGCAGATGGCAAGGAGGTTCCCGCTTGCGATCCTGTCTCTCTCTCTTCTCGTCATGTTGAAGAAAAGGAAGAAATAAGCAAAGGAAAAAAAAAGGCCATCACAAATTTGGCCGGGGTCCGTAAGCATGAGAAGGAGGTTGGTCTGCGGGTCTCTGGATGCGGAAGGGGAGGGACGCTGCGTCCAGTTTCCCCTCCTAATCTTCCATCTGGCAAGCAAATCGGCCCAATTCCTGAAAACTCACATCCTCTCCGCAGCAAAGGAGTGCAGAGCCGCGAAGAAGTTGCGACCATCGGGAGAGGAAGGGCACGCGGCACAACACAACACACAACACAAACGACGCGGCTGTGTACGCGCAGAATGCTGAAAGGAGGAAGCGGAGAGAGCACGAGGCAGCAGCGACGCGCATTCAAGAAGACAGACGTCCCCTAATCGGCACGTCCCGCGCTGATGACGATTCGCGCGATTTCGCCTAGCTGCGGCGCGCGCTGCTGCATACACTCGGCAGCAGTCGTGTCTCCTCTCTCGCTCCCTTTTTCCTTAAAAGCGCACTTCCCCAGCTCTAGCCCATCGCCTCCCGCGAGTTTGCGAAACGAGACAAACAGCAAGGAGAGTTAAAACAGCGCTGGATAATTACGGGCAGAGACGGATGAACCCTGACCGCGCCAAACGACGATGACGCCGCCACGGCCCGGCATGCGTGGGGGAGGGGGGGCGACCCCGTTATAGTGTGGGGTCGTCGGGCACATACGAAGGCAGGGATTACGGTCGCCGCCGCTGCTGGCGTGATTCCTTTCTTTAACGGTCAGCAGTACGCACTGGCTATTAGAGAAAAGAGGCTGGGGTGACCGAGGCTCGGCTTGATGACCGGCCGTGCTCTGACTGCCCTTCGAAGACGCCCCTGCTCTGTTCCGAATGGAGAAAGGGTGAAGTTTTGTGCAGCCAGACTTACGCACACGGCTCGAACGATTGCCGCGGAGAGCGCGATGAGCGCAGTCAAGGCCTGAACCGTGGCTGCTTCTGCCGTGTAGGCTACGTATGAGCGCGGGTGAAATTGTTCTGGCCACGCGCGCATTCCGCTGCAGCTGTGAAGTGGACCCCGCGCACCGCTGGCCGAGGCGTGAGAAATGGCGCACGGTGTGATTTTCGCAGTAACGAGCCATTTGGAGAAACGCCGTCATTTGACTTGACTAACGCTTTAGAAAGCACGCGGGAAGAGAGCTTACCGTCCAGCGGCAAGCGACCCGTTTAAGGCTTGTGCACTTAATCGACCTGCAGACTAAACAGGTAGCATTACCTTCATACGTTACTGTTTATATACACAAACGATTTAATGCCAGCTCTTTTTTTTTTCTTGACAGCAGCTCCTGGTTCAACTACCTTCAGAACGGAGTCAGGTAGCATGTACGAACACTCTTCAAGTATTCGGATGAATCACTTATGAGAACCTAAAGTATTCGGATGAATCACTTATGAGACCCTTTATTAAATATGCGATGACAGAAGCGACGCCCCGTACTATAGATGCTTGTGAGAATACTTCGAAAGCAAGAACAGTTTGCTGCATATATAGATATAACGCCCATCTAATAGTCAGTGCGCTCCGTTTCAAACATAAACGCATGTCATTTTTTTTCATATGAATAGAATGCTGGCTTTCCTGGCTTACATGCGTACATCTTTGATGAGCTGATATAGCGCGGAACTTAGGAGCAGTTCTTTCACCGTGATTGAACCGAACGAAGAAGAAATACGTAGCGATTACAAAGGAACAAATTCGACGGCGCTTCTCTTTTACTATTTTATTTCTGGAATGTAAGCGTTACTTCTTGAAGCCTGTAGCCCTCACATACATGCTACACATTAAAGTTCCATGACCTGCGCCAAACTCTTTTCAAAAAGCCACACAGAGTTGGCACACAAGCGTAGCATGCTGGCAGTTGAAAAGCTCAGTGCTCATTGTTATCTTTCATTTGACGAGAAGTGCTTACGTGCACACCTGAGAGATTAATGTTGCCAACAAGAAATAACAGGAAAAATTCACAGGGAGACCTATAGTTACCTTATTCGTTACAAACCCGTTGCTTGGAAAGTTGTTGATGCGTTTACCAGAAGTGACGCCAATTCCCGAGTGCTGACGTCACTTCCATCCAGCAATGAGGAATTATCCGCCATGGTGACGTCACGTCCGTCCAGCCAGTGGGGCCAGTTTATGACCAACGACACATTTTTTTCCCCAATGAAGAAAAAGGATTCAGAGAGAGCTCGCGCCTCATGCCGATTAGCTCAATCAATGGTCAGTCATCGTGTGCACTGCGGCTGCGAGAGCTCAACAATTGCCCCCGGCTGTCGACAGACCTAGCAGTGAGATTTGTCGGCGATATAGAAGCAGCGACAGGTGGGCGTTTTCACTCATGTCATTTGCCAGGCGAGACCACTCGCTTTACGTAAACTAATCTGAAAATAACCGCAAAGAACACCACTTGTCCCAGACGGCCGGAAAGAAGAAGAAACGAAGAAAAGAAAGCGTCCCCAAGGAAGGAAAGAAGGGGTGCTGAAAATAACCGCAAAGAACACCACTTGTCCCAGACGGCCGGAAAGAAGAAGAAACGAAGAAAAGAAAGCGTCCCCAAGGAAGGAAAGAAGGGGTGCGCTCGGGGTCCTGGTCCCGAGAGGACGGCCTGCTCACAGTATCACTACCAACTGCGGACGTATACATATCTGCTTGCCGTGCCGTGCAGTATGCGTGCTCGCAAAAGAAAGGAAAAGGGGTCGTATCTCAGTGGCGTAAACGGGCCCACAGCGGGCACGCAAGAAATGGCGGTCCTTTCCGCACGCGTGGGACGGCCGGCCTCTGCGGATTGCGGAAGGAGCCACATGGAGCACAAAGCGCGCATCCCCGCAGCAGCAAGGCTGGGCGAGAGAGAGAGAGGGGCGCGGCTCTTGCTGCTGGCGGTGGTGATACCGCTTTCGCTGAGTTTTCCCATTGTGCGGTCCCACCCCACAATCGAATTACGATCAATTAAATGCGCGCGGCAGCCGGCACAGGCCGCTCGCGCGGATGGCCAGTAAGAGGAACAGACACACTTAGTCTGAAAGGCTTTTTATTAGATTAGGAGAGCGTCTCCCTTTTGTCTCTCTCGTCGCCGTCCCCCTCCTCCTCTTCCCCTACCTCCTCTCCCTCATCCGCCCGAGTGGAGAGAAGGAGGAGAGCAAAGAAGAAGGCGCGGGCAATATGATGGACCGGGAGCGGGGGAGAGGGGACGCGCGAAGAAGCGACACACCTCCTTCTCAGTGCGCGCTCCTGCCATCAGCGCCTCGGGTGGCAGGGGACGTCCTGAGCCCGGGCGGTGTCTCCTCACGTATACAGAAGCGGTTTCCTTACCGTCAGAGTGCGTCAGCCTTTCAGATCGTGCCAGTGGAAAAGACCCCACAGGGTTTACGTGCATAATTTTACCTTTCTAAACGACACAAACATCGGAGGCAAGGAGGTCAGGAGACGGTCACGCGATGTGCGGTACACAATTGATCTGGAGACGACTATTCTTAACAGACCCGTTGAATTACTGTTGATCTCCACAACAAGAAAAAAATCTTCGATACGATGAGAACATGACACAAAGATAAATATTAGGGATCCAATCAAAATGTCTTCACAGAGATGCTTGCTGCTGCTGAGAAAAATTAATAAATCAGCGTTCTGAAAGCTTGTCATATAATAGAAGAACAACTGACACTGCGCGAGAGAAAACGTCTGTGTTCAAAAATAAGCCCCAGCTGCCACAAAGAATGAGCAAAGCAGCTGGAAACGAAAATTACACCATTTATTTTATAGGAAGTATAGACAGTGGCATCATAACCTAAAAAAAGGATGAACACAGCTGAGCGCCTGGACGGAATAAATTACTCACGCGCACAGCCAATCGATAGGAAACAGGGAGTAGAGTCTTTCACTATAGAAGACTGTTGCGGGAGCAGTGCATCGCTGAAGATAATCAGTAAAATAAATTGAAGCAAATATATCTAAGGACAAAAAGGAGCGTTGTAGGTAAGCGGGCATTTCATGTCCGCGATGTAAAAAAGCAAAATAAATAAAAATACAAATAGTTAAAAAGGCAAAGAAAGGAAATCTACAGCGCAAAATGATGCTAAATAGCTGGAATGGTGTAAAACCAAAAGAGAAAAAAAAGCGATATAGAGGGAGTTGTACAAAATAACGATTCAAACATGTGCAAAAAGTCCACGGTGCCCTAAGAGCAACTCGGGAAGCCCTCTCACGCACCTGAAGCAAACTGGCCTTCGAAAGAGAAAGAGAAAGGAAATGGAGGAAGGTAAACGCCCGCCTGGCTACTGTAGATACAGGGAGGACCTCAGAAACCGTTCACAGGCATTATGCGCACACTGTTTATATGCATGCATTTGGCTGCTGTTCCTTCTCTCCCTTCCCCATTTATTCGTTGCTCTGTGCCGGCCAAGTCTACTATGTCTAACCGGCCATGTATAGTAAACCTCTACCCATTTTACGCCATCTTCTTCTCCAAGCTTCAGAACAAGTGAGGTCCAAGTCGGGCACACACTATACTGGGATACAACTCAAGAAAGAAGCCGCAGATGCCACTCAAAGGAGACCGCCCAGCCAATGGCGTCGGCCGATTTTTATGACGCTGTGGGTTAATCCGATTAAGCAGCGGTTAATCACCTTTCAACCGCCACCACCTGGGATGCCAGGCTAGCAGTTCCAAAGGATTAACCACGACGTCGTGAAATCACTCGACGTCATTGGCTAGAGGGCTTGCGTTGAAGCGCATTTGCCGCTTCATTCTTGAGTTTTATTTGACTACAGTACGATGGCAATTGCCACCCGTGGAAAAAAAAAAAGAAACTCCTAACCTAGTTTCAGCGTAGTTCAGCAGACCGCCTTCTTTATGGCTCCTTTAATAAAGTTGCCTGTCACGTGACAGCAGCAACTCGGCACATTTTTCATCGCGCACACATGCGAATACAAACGTCCGCATGCGATATCTCCACAGCAGGAGACAGTTTTCCGCGTGCAAGCAACAAGCTAATGAAAAGCGGTGACAAATTTATCTCGCTGCGACTGACAACGAAACACATCGGCAGCAATGTTCCCGCCATTAACGTACACCACCATTTGCTTGTACTCCATGAAAGAAAGCGGACGAAGGAACAACATCAAAACAACCCAGTCGAGACAGCAGAAAGGGTATATCAAAGAGCGGCGATTAAGTGCACGCGAGGTCCTATCGCACGCTGTGCCTTGTTGCACGAGAGTGCAGCGCGAACGCATGGCGTCCGAACTTCACTATATAACCCGCCCTCATGCGCGCAGCGCGTTTCTAACACTAAAAACCAAAACTGTGACGGCGTTTTCTTTTTATCGTCGGCAGCTTGACGCCATATGCAGCCCAGATTCCTCAGAACAAGCAGCAACAACGTCAACCTTCGCCGCGGTGAAGGAGGCAGAGCTGCAAAGGTTTCTACGCCACCACGTCGCGCCTCGTGCAAAACAATAGCCCAGAATCTCGTGCGCTTCTCTTCTTTTCCCTTTTTTTTTTTTTTCACGCATCTCGCGCTTGTTAAAGATCCACCGACGCTCCCAGCTGCTTTTTCACTTGTTGGCGGCGTGTATCGTTTCATAATCACGCCAAACGACCGTATAGGCTGTCCTCCTTAACCGCCATTTATCTCCAACGAGCGGCTCGCAAACAACGCCGCCATTACGAACGCAACGCCACCACGCGAGCGACGCGCGCGCTACTACCCTCGGCAAACAATGCCGCCGTTGACCACGCAGAACAAACACGCCGCGCTCGAGTGAAAAGCAAGAAGAGGATAAAACAACGGCTCGCGAGCCTGTTTAGGGGAGTAGTGCAACCATCTTTCTTGCTTCGCGCTGCTGCGAACGCATGTATCGTTTCTTCTCCGCGTCCCGTACACTGCCGCCGCCCAACCGCCCGTGAGGTGGTGCTGCGGGCGGTACCCGGGCTAGCCTTCCCGCTGCCCCTCCTGGGTTGATCCGGTTGCTTCTTTATTTGTGCGGCACATGGTTAGCCTGCGGTTTCCCCGGGGCGATGCTTTTGGAAGGACACCGCTGGAAGTATAAATCATGTCTCGGGGACCCCCACTGCGCCGCTCGTTAATTTCGGGGAGGAGTTTTCGAGACCCGAACGTGATTAATGCGCCACGGCGAAACTACACCTCGCGAGCGCCGCGCCGCGCTGTGGCGTTATGGTATGGCGTTGCTCGCCGCTGACGGAAAAGGCTAGTTAGAGCGTTCGCTGGCGTGCTTTGTGGGCGGGCGTATCGCTGTCGTGCGAAGATGTGGCGCAGTCGGACGAACTTTGGCTGGTGTGACGTGCGCGTTTCGGGGCCAGTCATTTGTCGCTGAGACGCTTATCTGAGATTGTCGACGGTGAAAATGCCATGGTGAGCGCCCAGCTTATTTGTGAGCGTGCCAGTGGCTAAGAAGATGCATTCCGATGGAAGAGAAATTCTAAAACGGTTGTGCAGTACCACTTTTGGTGCGCTACAAACAACTCTAGGCGGACGAAATTAACTGACAAGCCCACGTATACGGCGTGCTTTACAACAGTATTTTCCGGTTTTGAAAAGGAAATATCAATTCATAATTCACAAGAATAGAATAAAAGAATCGAATAAAATCATGGTGCAAATGAATACAACGAAGAGTTGTATCCATGGTGTGAAACTAACTCCATACAGTAACATCAAGGCACTAAAGAGTAAAGATTTCTCTCTCTGTTTCTCTGGTTTTCAAATTGCACTTGTCCCACCAACTACGAACTGTGCCAACTGCGGTAAACGCATGGGACAAAGGTACCCACAATGATGAGCCTGTCTGACGTTGTGAAGTTCCTATTCGCTTAAGTTATTTATTACGATATCACGAAATCAAGTACACTCACTGCTGCTGGGAGCAAGGCAGCAGCATCATGCGACCCCTCTAGTTTCAGAACCTTCGCTCTCTGACCCTGCTATACCCCGCCAGTGACAAGAATGGCGCCAGTACAGCCAGCCTTTTGTCATCAGCGGGAAATGACAACTTTAACGCTGGCGCGCTCAGAAACCTGTTCCGCACCGTCAAACACGGGAGGCACTCCAAGTGAAAATTTGAGCACCATCATTAGCCAACCTGCTCACACACAAACGTTCAAACACCGGCCGCGTTCTTGGGAGCGCGCACACGCGCACCCACACACACAACAAAAAATAACAAAACATTCACTCTCGAATCAAGACCCACAATCATTCTCGCTAGACCTGTCTTCAACGGTTTTCCCCAGCTGCTCGACGAGCATGACGTACAGGGGACACACAAATAGGGCGACATCTCAATTTTATTGGAGTTCCCCTAAAAGTAGTTCACAAACAAGCAAAGAAACAAACAAAACAAACGAACGACAGCCACCAACGCAACAAGCCGTCCCTGCGACATCAGCAGCAGCAGCATCAACAACAACAACAACCCGCTTCCCGAGGACCTGTCGCCCCACGCTCAGAAGAAAATTTCCCACTCGGAGAACTATACGGTCGTGTCGACACGCACGCAAAGGCAGCAAGCGAGCAAGCAGGGCGGCGCCCATCCCGAATAAGCACCGGGCGCGCGCGCGAAAAAGAAGGCGGGATCGCGGCGGTTGTTGTGCACACATACACGACGCGATCACGAGGCCCCGCACAGGTCTGCATGAAGAGGAGGAGGCGGAGGCTCGAACGCCTCCCGTACACATGGACGTCGCGGCGGCGGCGGCGCGAAGGCACCCAGGCGTGCGATCAGGCAGGGCGCGAGCAGCACACAAGCAGGCAGGGTTGAGCACGCGCGTGCAAACGCTTATGTATATCTGTGCGTGCGTCTGTCGGCGTCGCAGGAGAGGCACGTTGTGCGCCCGTGTGTACGCGACAAACGTCCCGATCATCGGATTTTGATTCACGCTCGAGCGCTTTCTGCAACGCGCGCCACCGCCCCCGCGAATCCCGTTCGGGCTGAAAACTCGTCCTTTTTTCATCCCTTTCTCTTTACGTTCCCGCTCCCCCTCTCCTTACCGTTCCTACGCACCTTTCTTTCTCCTTTTTGCCCCGTTTCCCTATCCGTCGCGTTTCGGCGCGTTCAAAGCGAAGGACGCGTTTATGCCTCCCGCGCCTCTCTTGACGCCCGACACTTTCTCTCTTGACGTTCGCGCCCGTTTGATTGCGCATTTCTCCCTCCCTCGTTTTCTTTTCTATCATTCGTTCCCGAATGTGCGCGGCTACGTGTACGTATACGTGGGCGCGTGCGGCGTACGCGAATTTCCGACGACGATGGTTTAGTAGTGGCGCCAATCCACCGACGCCTGCAGGCGGCCCGCCCCGTCGCTCGCTGGTGCGCTCATACGCACACGTGAGCTTCGCGCGCCGCCAATAAAACAGCCATCTCAGAGATCGGCGACGGCGCCGGCGGAGCGCAAAATGCCGACGCTCGCGCGTGGACGCTTAAACACACAGACACAAACACGCACCCACGTATGCGAAGAACGACTCGGGGCGAAAGAACGTGCGCAAAACCAGGGTGGTGATTTTCTTTCTGCTTCTCTCAGCTCCCAATCCGACAAGCCACGTGACAACACCGCTGGCGCCTCGCCGCCTCTGTGCTAAGCACGGTCTCACCCCTGCGTGCACAGCCGCCAACAACCGTGTGTTCGCGCTGCTGTAACGTGAAAAGCGACGAGAGGTATTTCCGACACACGCACGCATACACACGCAAAAAAGAACGCCTCAGTGTTTAACCTAGGAAATAAATAAAAGTGAAAGAAGGCAAGCACACTTCGCTGCCATCCAGCCAGTCAGCAAGGCAGGCCGGCAGGCACGCTTGCATAAGCGAGCGAGCGTTGCCGTAAACTTTTCCAACAGCCAATGAGCGGCTCCATTGAAGGGTGACGAGATTTATGACGCAGAAGTAATGACGACGGCAGCGCAGCGAAAAGGACAAAAACGAAAAAGTAAAGCGCGCCCTCCCCCGGCCGCTCCGTGACGCACCGCCCCTACCATCGCCGTTTTTGTCCTTGCTTTACGGAGCGTTGCGACTCTTCTCGATTACGTTTGCTGTTGACGCGTAAGAGCACGCGTACTGCTCAGATGTGCCCGTCATTTCTGATGATAGGAGGCAATGGCTGAATTTAACAGCATTGTTTTGGAAAATCCCGCTACGCTAATTAAAGCAGTTGAGAGTAGACTGCTGCACAGATGGTGACTTCTGGAGTGGACTGTGATGTGGACTCTGTGAAGTGATTGTGTGCATAGATGGTGACTATGGGAAAGGAATGTGTGCTATTATAAGACTGCGCAAAGCGGGGTAGATGGGACAGGTTTTAGGACATTATTAACATAGAAGGGACGCTACGGTGGAGCAATTGCCGGCAGAATAAGCAAGGCTAACCCCACCTGTAGCATTCAACGCCTCAACCCAACTAGACTGCCGTTCTGAACTGTGACGTAGACATTTGGTCTAGCAATGAGCAAAAACAGCGGAACGGTTGAGCATGTTTTCTCACAATGCAAAAACAGAGCTATAATGCGGAGCCAACTGAAAGGAGACGGAGCGTTCCTATTGGAAAGCAAGTATATTTTAGGCGCGCTGACAAACGCCGACTAGTCACCCTGCTGAAGGTCTAGAGGAGAAGAAGAATCGCAGGAAATAAAAAAATGAAACATGCATGAAGAAAATAATATCATGGTAATTAACTTTGCATGTGAAGGTTCCAGATGGAAATAAAATGAAGCCAGGTTGATTCATAGCAGGCGAACATCGAGTCGCCGGAATAAATCGCGATGGATTTCGTGCTCTTTCGCGAGTTCAACGCGATGCTCCGGAACGCCAATTGTAATACGTCATCAGTCTACGCGAGTGTAGAAGAGTGCGGTGACGGGCTAGTTGGTACGACATTATGGAAACAATAAATAACTGCGCAAAAAGGACGGGAGAAGAGAGCAGAATCTCACGAGACAAGCGCAGACTAAAAACTCGTTTATTGCACCAACGCCTCCTTCCTTCGACAACAAAGCGCATGAGCACCAACGACAAAGACAAAAGCCATAATCATCCCGTTAATCCAAGAAACTCCAACTCCTTGCGGTACAGGTGTATGTAAGCCTCGCTAACACATTTGTCAGGCCCTAATCTCGCGATTTATTACAATGCCTAGGCATTGTAAGATCTGAAAGCATGACGATAAAGATTGCGCTCCACTTTTCGGCAGGACTAAGATTATCGGACGCGCGAGGGACAAAAAAGAACGTCAAGTTATCGAAGCCTTGGAAATCGCGAGATTACGGACTGACAAATGTGTTAGCGAGGCTTCCATACACTTGTACCGCAAGGAGTTGGAGTTTCTTGGATTAACGGGATGATTATGGCTTTTGTCTTTGTGGTTGGTGCGCATGCGCTTTGTTGTCGAAGGAAGGAGGCGTTGGTGCAATAAACCAGTTGTTAGTCTGCGCTTGTCTGGTGTGTTTCTTCTCGCTTGTCCCGTCCTTTTTGCACAGTTATTCATTGTTTAAATAACTACGCGAGTGGCTCTATAGTTTCAACAAACAAGCTGACACTTAGCTCCACTCGGCTTACTCGAAGAGGCTTTTTGTGACGCGCAGCATTGTTGAGGAAAATATCCAAGGCTGAGGATGTAATTAAATACAGATTCTGGAACTCAGTTCACTAGGGGATCTTTCATGGCATCGCATTGGCTATGAAGATGAAAAACACACAAAACAGCAGCATGAAAGTGCGATGAAGGACTTGCACCATGGAGATACATTTACATTCAATAGGTTGCCGCCACGCTGCAATTAGCCAACGCCTCATGAAGTCGCATATGTTCAAGCCAAAACCAATAGTCGGGAAAAACGCGCTCACTGGTGCACTGTAATGTTAACGTAATGAAATACGAGGGAAAAGTGCTCTACAAAGGAGCTCACTGAGAGCACGCGTGCCATTGCATCTGGTGGACCATACAGGAAAATATACGCCATATTGCTTGCCTTCACTTCTTTCATTTCTATAGGACCGTGGCCCCTTTTATGTGAAATGATTTTCCTCAGCGCTTGAAGTGTCCGTTTCGTCAATCGTCCCTTGTCAGTCTGCGCTGTTCTTTCGAAACTGCAGCATAGTTCATGTCTGTATTGGTTAGCTCTGGGTTTGAATAAGCGCTAAAACCTGAACAAGATGATCCATATTACACTGCAGCTGCGTCAAATAAGAGCAACTATAGACCCCTCCTCAAGAGAAGGAAAAAATTAAACTAACGTATAACGACAATGAAGAAAGTTTAGAAGGAAGAGAAACTAATACGCCATTTTTAAACAGCGGCATGATTAAGTTGAAGTTTTACATCGTCGTGCATGACAGCATCGAAATATATGTTGCGGTTTTGACCTCGCTAGCACCGCACAGTCCTGATGAAAGTTCCTACGAACGACGCGTCGGAAAAGCAGCGCATCACCATACACGGTGGTGCGGTTTTCCGACGCATTCACTCATCGCGGCCGCAAAACTCGCCTTGGATCTCGAGGCAAGAAAGCCGCAAAAGTGCACATCCGCATTCTTACAATCGCGGCGACAGTCGAAAAGCCCCAAGACACGTATACGACTTCACGACGATCTTCGACGCATAGAGGGCTACGCAGTCTGTCCCGCGACTGTGCATGAATTGCACATTGCATGCAGTAAGCATCGAATAAGGGGTCAGAACTCAGAAGAACGAGATGCAACAACGCGTCGCGGCGCGCGGACATACGCATGACAAAGATCAGGAAGTCTCCAGCGCTCGGAAATGACGGGTTCCCGGGCGCAGAGCAGACGCGCAAGCTCGGTATACGAGCCTTATAGAGTCGAGGAGCCCTTATAAGAAAAGAACGAACGCTACGCAGGGAGCCTGCCATTGGTCATTTGGCTGCGCATGCGCACAGCCGTCCGTGGGTGTGGGTGGGCGTTCGCTGAGATCGCTAAAAACCGGACAACACCGCGAAGCCGAGGGAAGGCCCTCACGGCGTCCGAAGGCGCGCGTCGGCGATTTTAATATATACTCTGGCACAAGTTTGCAACGTCTATCCTCACTTTTTTCGCCCAAATCCTGACGAGTTGGCCATCTCATGCTGCTCTTCTCTTGCCCTTTCTCTCTCTCTCTCTCTCTCTCTCTCTCTCTTTCTTTATCTGGGTATATAAAACCTCGCCGTTCTGTTTTCTCGGTCAGCTGTGACCGGCTTGAAAAGGGACAGCGTCTCGAAGAAAAAAAGAAACGAAAGAAAGAAGCAGCTCGCAATCCGGCTGAATAATGCGCCGCGTCCAGTGAATGCGGTCGCGTTTTCAAAAGACGAGAGCCGCGGACCAGCTCAGCACGGCATCCCGGTCGTTCTCAAGTGAGTGAAATCTGCCCAAGAGAGAGATAGAAGGAAGAAGGGAAAGAGAGACAGAGATAGGAGAAAGGAATAACAGGACAGGAGGGGATTGTAATGGAAATACGTCCTGCCGTGAGGACGTAACGGCGCTTGGACTATGTCGGTACACACACCGCTTGGCGTAGGCGCTGCTATGTATACACCGTGCACACGCGGTAGCCAGCACAGTTATGGGCATTTTTATGTCGGTCACAGAATTCGTGTTATTATAGGCACTGGTGGCGAAGAAACGCCGTCATTCGCATATGAATTGTGTACTTGAAGCCTTCTAAAGAGCATATACTCAGGAGCCCGTTCGCCGAGAACAACTTTCGTCCCATTCCTACGTGTCCAAGTCACACTGCCCTGCACTGGTTCTGCACTAGGGCTGACGAGCGAATGAAGGCCGTGAACCAGGCTTTAAAGTAGGGCTCCGGCAGCAATACAAGTGTCAAAGGTTCCACCTTTGCTGTCCTTTTTCGTCATGCGCCACATATCTTGTGCTGATAGCAAAACTATAGCCGGTGCCCTTCGCAACTGCACACATCAGTGGAGAAAACAACCGTTATTTATTCCTGAAGTAATCGCTGTGTGTCGTTCAGCCGACTAGTGCAAATCCCCATTGCGAAGCTCACTGAGCTGTGCTGACATTACTGCTGAGGTTCCTCAGTCTGAAGTAAACAGTGGCAATGCTCGGATTATTCATACATCTTCCAGGGCACCCGTGGGGCTGGGCGAGCTGAGAAGCGACGTCTTCCCCACGCCGTGCAAAGTCACACCCGAAGGATCCGTCATATCGCCCGTCCTCTTCAACGTGCAATGATTGGACTCGCAAGACGGCTCAAGGAGATCCAGGGCATCCAACACGCGATGTACGCCGACGACGTCACGATATGGGTCACCCAAGGATCACTCGGGGAGAAGCAAGAAAAACTACAGGAACCGGCAACTTGCGTAGAAAATTACACCAGAGAGAGGGGACTAAGATGCTCGACGGAGAAGTCGGAGCTCCTAAGGGTCGGCAAGCATCCCACCCAAGCGACACTGGAGGTCGTTCTCGAGGGACAGAACATCCCGGAAAAGAACATGATAAGGATCCTGGGCATGTGGTTGTAAGGAAGCCGGAAATGCAGCCACACCATCAGCCTGCTGAGCAAGGCGGCAGACCAGGTGGGCCGTATGTTCAACAGAGTCTCCCAAAAGAGATACGGAATGAAGGAAGAAGACACTCTCAAGCTAGTCAACAGCCTAATTGTCAGCCGAGTCACGTACTCCCTGCCGTACCACGCGACGACCAAGGCGGAAAGAGAGCAAGCCGACACCATTCTCAGGAAGGCGTACAAGACTGCTCTGCACCTACCCAAGAACAAGTCGTACGAAAAGTTGCTCCAGCTAGGCATCAGCAACACCTTCAGCGAGCTCGCCGAAGCTCTGCTGGGAACGCAAACCACGAGACTCAGAGGCACCCCTACGGGACGAGCGCTCCTAAGAAGGTTGGGTCGGGACACGAGCGGACTAGTAGACAGATACGCGGACGTACCGGACCACCTTAGGAAAACCATTAACCTGGGACCATTGCCGAAAAACATGGACCCCAATCTTCACGAAAACAGACGAAAAGCGAGGGCCGAGTACGTAGAAAGAACGCTAGCCCAGTTAGACAAAACCGTATACACGGACGCTGCCGCATATCCGCGCGAGAGAGAACGCGTAGCCGCGACGGTAGTGGTAAAAAAGGAAGGAAACATGATCACGTGTGCCACGGCAAAGGTCGCCGGCACAGCGGAGGCCGAGGAGATTGCCGTTGCGCTGGCGGCAGCAGAAGGCTACAGAACGGGCCGATCTCTCAGCATACTGACGGACTCGAAGGAGACGTGCAGGAACTACACGAGGGGCAGTATCAGCAGAACAGCCCTTAGAATACTCAGCGGGGTAACCTCCGCCGAGGAGAAACCCAGGCATAACCTAATCTGGATCCCGGGCCACGCGGGCATAGGGGGGAACGAAAGGGCAGACAGCCTAGCTCGAGGTAACGCCTCCCGAGCAGGGCAGTCAAATGCTCCGGAGCTCCGCCTACAAGCTTGCGAGGGGGGATACGCAGAGACCTTGAGCTTGCATAGGGGAGCTAGAATTAGATATCCACCACCACACAAAGCCCTAACAAAGGAGGAAGCGACCGGCTGGCGCAGATTACAGAACAACTCCTTTCCTAACCTACACATACTTAATAAGATGTTCCCGACACAATACAGAGCCACCTGCCCTTGGTGCGATGCCACACTTACACTTTACCATATCGCGTGGGAGTAGGAACGCAACAAAGCATTCCACCAACACGAACACCCGAGTGCGGAGCAATGGGAGAGTCGGCTCACCAGCGGCGAGCTCACGACCCAAAGGGCCTTAGTGCAGCACCCGAATGATGCAGCACGACTCAGTGGAGCCTTGGAATAGGGGCCCACCCTTGCTGACGAGAAGCCTCAAGTCGCCAGCACCAGAGAAGACGACGGAGACTTCATAACTGCGAAACCCTTGAAAGATCCAATAAGGTTTTCACTCACTCACTCCAGGGCACCCTTTTCTCTGACAACGACGGAATTTTCCAAGCTGAGTAAAGCTCGATAAGCAGCGGCTGTAGAGCCGGCAGTAAAAGTTAGCGGGACGCGGATGTACAGGAAAGATATTACTGAGGCGCAGTCAAGCAAGCCAATTGTCTAAAATAGCTGCAAATGTAAGGGAAAGTGCATGTTTTACCTGCTGACATATATGAGTTCCCTGTGACTGGGGTTCTTGAAACTCCGAACACGGAACAGAGAACACGGCTCTTCACTCGCTTTAAGGATCAAGAAAGCGGGAGCACCGCAGGAGTTCAAGAGGCGCAACCTTCTAACACGAGAGGTGAAGCCACAGTGGTGACCAAGCTTTCTTCAAACACTGTACGATTGAGTATGTCACAGTGTGGTCGACATAACACACAGTAAGATGTAGAGCTGCAAATGTAGCTGCAAATATAGAGTAGCAAATGTAGACGTGCAGGACAGCAAATGTGTTTTATTGGGAGACCGTTCGCAAAGAGAACCTCATGCCGTGGCACGCAATCACTACAGAGGATACGACGCGAAGCACGTGCTAAACAAAAGTCACGAGATGATACTTTTCTTTAGCGACATAGTCCGGCTTCCAAAGAACACAAAAGCAGCCTTATAAATGTCCCACCGAAGCCGAAAGTGGGAGTGGAGAAAGTGGTCCCGTTCATCTCGTTTAATTTCTCTCCGTGCGCACAAAAGTACCGCTGCCTGCCTCGAATGTGGTCCATATAACGCTTGGCAAACTGAGTTATAAACAAGTTATTGTTTCCAGTCTCGATGTGAGCGTTGCGACTTCGAGGCGTACGCAAAAAAAAAAGAATAAATGAAGAATAAAAAAGGAATTAATAAAGCTTGCGGGCATTTCATAATGAAAGTGAAATCAGAATAAGAAGGCCATCCCCATCAAAAACGAGTGCAGTGCAAGGCGCAGTCGGGGATCGCAGACACACGAGGTATTTGTTCCAGAGCTCCCAAACACCAAGGGTTATTGCCATTCGTTGCACACGACTGCCTTCGAATAAGGGCACGAATATATATGAACTGAAAGAGAGAGAGAGAAGGGGGCAGAGAGAGGGGAAAGGGGAACTGGACGTACGCGCATGACACTTAAAAACTGCTGGGCCTTGTGCACTGGGGACAGGAAATTTCACAGCGCGCATGGCCGCAGTGAAAGAGGCCACTGCTTAGGGGAGGGGGACAGTGGACATGTGTCCAACACGACAAATAACTGCGTGTACACGTTGAAAGCGGGCAGTCGTCCTTGGCTGGAGATTTCTTTTCGCAGAAACGAACGTCGCACCATGAGCACAGGGCTTCTGCAACGTTCGCTTCTCTCTTCTACGACTTCGTTTTTATTTTTTTTCTTCATCCCTTCTGAGTGTACACCTTCTCTTCTAGAACGCATGGCCGGTCATCTCATTCAATTATGTTCAAATGTAGATTTTACTGCCAGCGTACGGATTGTTGAGCAAGATGCCCGAACCGTGAAGTTGTTGAAAGCGGCCCGGAGCGCGCTTCGAACGATGCCTGCGAAGGGGCAGCGCGCCGGAATAAAAACACGCGAAGACATAAACGCCGAGGGTAGCGAGAGACGATAAAAACAAAATATGTACAAGTGCCCCCGGGATTGCCGGACCCGTCGTTGTCGCGGTGCTTTACAATACGAGGCTTATACGATTCGGCGTCAGGGATTAATAGCCGCATAAACTGACGCATGCAGGCGCGTGCGTCCAAGCGCGGCCGCTAGAAGAATGGTGCGCCGTCGGGCTATGCGAAAACAGGGACCATGTACACGCGGAGAGGGACAGGCCGAAAAAGAAAGAATGAAAAGAACACAAAAAAGAGGTAAGAAACATCGCCTTTTGCGCATCCATCGCGAAATAAACAGAGGAAGCGAGACTGGGCCAACGGCTCTTTTCAAGTGCGACAAATGGCCCAGATGTCCTTATGCGCACTTGCAAAGTGCGCGAGCAAAAAAAGCACAACAAAAGGAAGCAAGAAAGAAAGAAAGTGAATAGGAGAGGACGGGTGTCAAAGCAAGGGGAAGCAAGAGAAGAGTGGACAGCAAAAGCTGCACTCTGGTGGTCAGCACCGTCCTATTGCACACACGAATCATTTAGTCTGCTCAATCGCCACCGACGGCAGAGTTCTAAAGCCGGCTTTCGCTTTGTGTTCGGCATCAGCAGCTCTGCACGTGCGTAGGACGGCATTGTATACGCAGTCCAGTGGTTCTACATACCATTCGACGTGAAGATATTAGGCAAAGACATATCGCGAACGTCCCCCCCCCCCCCCCTCCCATTTGGGCGAGAAGGATGTGCTCGACCGGACTCTGTAACTAACTTGCGGTGCATTACGATGCTCACAGGATATATTTTCCCGTGCATGGCAGCTTGCACAGTGCGAAGATTGCTCATTTAATGTATTTGCTCTATGCGCCGGAACGGCCGTAACCGTGCCACGCCAGAAGAGCTGGCGAACGATCGTTCAGCTGTCGCGTCAGGCCATGTGAGAGAAATCTCTTTTCAGCTCCGCCCCGTTTCGTTTCAGTGTAGGGTGAGGGCGCAGGCTCACTGCACCATGCGCTACGCTAACGGTGATCAACATTTAGGATTTTGCACTAACTTCCTGGAGACCACTTGAGTCAAAGATACGCAAGCTGTGAGTCTGATATGGCACACGCAGATTTTCTGTTTCTCTTTTGATGCTCTGCAGAATATACAGAACTACTGGAAATTAAGATACACGGCACAAGCTTCAGGTCCGAATACAATAAATTTACTCTAGAGAGCTGTTTCTAACCGGGGATCGCTGATTCCATATATGGCTTCATGTGCTGCCGGCGGCCTCAACTCCTTACGCGAGCATCAGGCGACACTAGACGGAGTTAACGCCTTGGCCTCAGACGCGCACAAATGTATCCGTTCCTCGCCACTTTTGACTACGCCGTGCTCAGTGGGCTTCCGACAAAAGCTTACCCCTTCCGAACACGGCCCCTAGAGGTTGTTCCTTTATTAAATATTCGTAGATATCAAACTCCTCAGGTGACGATAGGTGTAAATCGTTTTGTGCGGGGACCTGAAAGTATTATCAAAGCCTCGGAGTATCAAAGGCGTTGTCGCAGAGCTCAACACTGCCACTGTGAGAGTGCGGAACTTGGTGTTGTCAGTAAAAAAGCTGAATATTCGTTCGCGCTCGAACACGCGATACACTTCAAGTTCTAAAACGAGAGCAGTCGGAAAAACGTAGCGCTCAGAACTTTTCAGACTCGGCGCCCTCCCTGCATGCCGTCAGCGTCATTGAACGCCGTTAGTACTGCACACGCTGCGTCAAACTAGGCGCACATTACACGCACAGTGTGACACTAGCTCTAAGAAAACAGCTAGTGTCACACCGTCAGCCGAGCCGCGCGCAGAGCGAAAGGCAAGGACGAGGAAGGGCATCGTCAAACCCGTCACGGCGAGTTATACCTACAGCTCTTCAAGCTGCAGGTTATCAATAACGATTTCTTCGCAAACGCTTGACGTACGCAAGTACCGTCCGCGCGTCTCCGTCAAAAACAAAGTCGCGGCGGTCGTTTGTAAAGCGTGACGTTCGCGTAAGCGCGCCGCCGCCAGGGGCGCACTAGCGAGAGCTTAGCGCTGAAAACAAACAAAACAAAAACAAAGAAACAAGCAACTTGCCCTGCGACAAGCTACGTCGCCGGCGCGTGCAAGGCGGGAAAGGAGCGTGGCTTGGCAGAGACGCGCTGTTTTGGCAGCCAGTGAGCACACAAACAAAACAAAGCACAGCAAAGCGTCGGGCGTGTATACAGAGGCCAGGGCGAGCAAGTGGCCAATGCGGGCGATCCTTCTCCGTCAAGTCGCGTGAGGGCGCTCATGTAGATGCGACACGAAACAGCGACCGTCGAGGTGAAGCCGCGGCGTCGGCGGCGATTTTGTTGGAATCGCAATGCATATTTATACATAAAGAGCGGCGACGAGCAGCAAACCCCTGCACGAGAGCTTCACCCCGCACGTACAATGCTTTTACGCAAATTGAATCTCGGAGCCATAAATTTCGCCGGTAATGTTCCGCGAAGCGAAGGAAGGAACGGACGCACGGGGGACGGGGATGGAAAGGGAAGGACGAGCGAGGGAAAGGGAGAAGAAGGAGGAGGAACGGATGTGACGCAAAGAAAGCTGAGGGATTTGTGAGCGGGAGGCTAGGAAGGGGACGGTAGATAGGTCGCGAAAAACATCGGGAACACGGGAGAACACTGCGAGGAGAAGGGTGGGCTGTTGCGTAATAGGAGCGACACGGGATTTGGATTTAAAGCAGGAGAGGCACTTAAACTGCCCAGTTTTAAACAAAACTGAACCCAGCGCCGCGGGGTCGCGAGTGGTCGTCAGTGACGCGAGGTAGACTCCCATAGTTTATGAGCCCGTGGCGCCACTACCACAATTGCACCCCAAAGGTTAGGGGCGTCAAATCATGAAGAGTGGCGCCAAATCATTCGGTCACGAGCCCAGTAAGAGTAGCACCATTCCAAATTATCGCTCTATTCTTATATGTCTACCTCATCCCACCCTTGACTAGGGTATCGCAATGTTCTAGTCACGATGGAGCCAGGGGTCCTAAGCTTAAGGAGCTTTGAGGGTTTCGCCATTTTCAGCTGGCAAGCCATGTCGGCAGGTAAGAGGCACAATATGGCTTGTAGGCAGCTATGAGTTAAAAGCATTTACAGACAAACCTCGTTATAACGAAACGGTTTATAACTAAATGATGGATATAACGAAGCAATGAGGATTCCACTTGAAAGCTCGGTCAAGATGGGCTATAACGAAGCTCCTGTCATAACGAAGTAATCGCCGGGGCCCATAAACTTCTTTTTAATGAGATTCAGCAGTATTTCGTTGAAGCAACGTAGGCCCACTGAAGGCGCGGAAGACCAGATAATTCATACGCGACAGGCAATCAGCAAAATGTTGCGGTGTAATTAATTAATAATATAATTACCCCACTGCAGTCATGCACGCGTGCTGTGCCGTATTTTGTTGCGCCGTTCGACAGCCCACAGCATCGCTTTTCGGTCACTGTCTTTCAAAATTAACGGCAACAATCGAGTCAATCCCTCCCAGGAGCTCGGGCCTGCCGTCTCCATGTTGAAAGAGGCTGTCTTTAGGGAGGGTGGGTTTTCTCCCCTCTCCAGCAATTCACACGCTGTAGCCATGAATAAGTCAGCGAACGGCTTCGGGTGATCCTGGGACAGCACTCGTTTCCCGCCCTTTTCGGCTTGTTGCTGTCGCCCG
Source organism: Amblyomma americanum (assembly GCF_052857255.1). Taxonomy (NCBI): domain Eukaryota; kingdom Metazoa; phylum Arthropoda; class Arachnida; order Ixodida; family Ixodidae; genus Amblyomma; species Amblyomma americanum. The sequence continues at coordinate 37,435,614 of NC_135502.1, forward strand.
TCACCTCGCCCTTAACACAGAGAACAAGGTGTGGTCGCGCCACCTACACCGGCGCAGACCTTCCTGCTCACGCCTGAATATTTGATGCGCGCTGAATCCGAGGAAGAGGTCGCAGCGCGGGAACAAGATTCTATCCGGCTTGCCGTGCTATAGAAGTGGTGTATTCGAACCCTACTATTGTGCGTAAAAAAAGCAAAGAAAGCGATTCAGGACAACAAAACGATGCGGCTCACATTTGTTACACCCCGTGTACGTCAGGATAACTTTTTTTTTTAAGTTGCACGCTGAGAAAGAAGCGGTGGTGTGATGACTGTCCGCAGTGTCTTCTGTGCGCCTCTCAGTGCAGCTGGAACGCACGTGCGAAGCAAGTCCGTTTTATATTTTATTACCGACTACCCATTCACGTGTATTCTCGTACCCTCAACTAAATGTGAAATGGTTGTCGCGTGTGCGCAGTTTTCAGTGAGCGAAAATACCTGAGCGGGCGAAGACTTCATCAGGACATTTATATGATTAGAATCTCTGCTTAGAGACTTGTCCCAATGTTGTGTTAAATTAAGTTTGTTTCTTGTCACTTTTCAAGAATAGTGCTCTTATTACACAGTGACGAATTCAACAACTGGCTCCGCCCCACGACACAAGCATCTAAACGAACATTAAGCAATCACATCGCGAAAAAATCATGAAAAGTATAGTTGCAGTTGTGTTGGTCTTGCGTTATGCAGGCGGCTGGCGTACTGCCTCGCGAGACTGCTATTAGCAACTGATATGCCTTACAGAATTTTTTTTAGACAGTGTATAGACTGTCCATAGACTTCTGTCTGAATTCTATAGACTCTCTATAGACAAAATATAGAGATGAGTCTATAGGTAATACAAATCCTTTAGACAATCTATAGATTTATGGCTATACACTTTCACTAGACTTTTGTCTATAGACAGTCTATAGACTATGAATAAACAAAAAGTAATATATACAGGAAGGCAATAGAATCTATAGGAAGTCTACCGACTGTCTTTAGACCATATTTATCAAGGTTATGCGCACCATATAAAAATGAAGATTGTATATGTCATACAACTGTACGGATTGGAAGATTGTCCTCTGAAAACATTAAAGTTGATTGTGCCCCTGCGCGCCACCCAGCTGGTGACCATGCGAAAGAATGTTCGACACCGTATGTTAGACACTGTATTGTGTAATGTTAGTAAACTACGTAGCCCAAAAACTTTGACCAAAGATGCATATTTCCAGAGCTCACGGCAAATTCTAAATGTTTGCGCAGGTTTGTAATTCGCTCGGACGAATGTGTGTTGAACGGTCGAGTGACTCGGTGCCTCGCATCTTAATCGGAGCTTTGATGCGAGTGTACCTAGCAAATAGGAGAGTCCGTTGATGGTCACTGTTTTTACCTTTCCGGCAAATAAACATTTCTCATGAGGTAGTTAGTTCCCTTCTTTAAGCGTTACGGTGACCCTCTAATTGTAACGCTTGACTTGCGTGCACACACCCATGTGAGCATGCACGCCTCCACAGAGGATAGGCTAAGAAGGAGAATCGAGTTAATCAGAAACACTGGCCGCTCTGGGCCACATAACGACATAAACCCGCGCGCAGCAAAAGTTCGGCGCCTAAACGAAAAACAAACAATCGCAACCGGCGTGGTTCGCTAATCTTCTCTGTCGGCTCGCATTACAGATCAAGACGAGGTGCAGGCCGGGCAGGCGCTCAATCAGTTAAGCTATATCTCTTCATTTTAATAAACTACGCCCACAGACGCGTGACAAGTCAGATTCCGGAAGAAAAAGAGAGAACGCACAGGAAAGAAAGAAAGAAAAATAGACTGGCCAAGCATCGAAGTTGTTCCTCGTTCGGGCGCGCGTATACTTGTGTGTGCAGAAGCGGGTATCTCTGCTCACTGTTATCCCGGTCCAATATCTCTATCGGACTCTGATGAGAAATAATTACTCCGCTCAAGGCAATCGATAAACCAGGCCGCCACAGCAGCTATATAAGCTCAACTCCAATGCACTGAGAGCACGCGCCGAAAATACGGGAGCGTCGTCATTAACGCTCGTCAGATTAGAATACAAAGCGCTCATTAAAAAGTGGACTCAGCAGGGAGCTCTCTGCGTTCAGCGTTCCTGCCTTCCTGGCGGTAAGCATGACGAGCTAAAAAGCAAGAGCACGCCGGTCAACCCGATAGTTCTGACTCCACGTATCTTTATCGACACAGATGCATTGCATCCGTTAACATTTTGTTTGCTTCGGCGATCAAAAAATACTTAATAGCATTGAAGCGCAGAAAAAAATTAAGCGAAGTGGGTGTGTCTTGTAGTTTTGATATCCACACGAATTTGGTAATAATGGTCGATAAACTTCTGTGCTCCGAAAAAGAAAAAAGAAGGGCTGTGAAAGCAAAATATGAATTTCTTCGAAATTAGAGTATCGATAATTCGTTTTCGGGTTGCACCGCGTATAATGAGCCCGAGTTCCCATTGGTATATAGCGCCGGTTCGCTGTTTTATAATTAACGCCTCGTCGTCCTTCACGTCTCGCGCGGCGGGAAGATTGAGCAGCGTCAAGTGAGACCACCACCGCGAGCGTTCGTTAACACCAGCTTCGATCTCGCATCGCGGAACTACGCGGCGAATCTAAAAAAAAAATAAGAGGCAGAGGGAAAGGAAGAGAGTTTCTACTGGCAGAGCCGATCGCACGATGCGTAAATGTTTAACGATAATTACGACCGATGATGAGCGGCGTGATAGAGCGAGTCTTGTCGGTTCGATTGAAGCGTTGGAATGAACGCTGCAAGGAATGCGCGTCTTCAGCACCGCGAATCGAGCAGTTATGAACGTTGCTCAGAAATTAAAACAGAAGGAGGATAATACGAAACCTTTATGACCACAAGCAATGCTGTGTATTAAACAAAGCGAACAAAAAGTGGCTCGCGTTTTCCTATAGGTGGACGTCGGTCGCTGTTTCATTCAAGGAAACATTCGTGAAGAGCGCTCAAATCTCAATGCAAGAAAGTCGATAGACTATACGCGATTGCGGCCTACGAAAGGTGATTTAATTTTCGTCAAATGCTTGATTATGAACGAGGTGTGAATAGTTCCGGGAAATCAAGACGCCATTCCTAGTGAAAGTTCTTCAAAGCGCCTCTTGTGCCGCGCAAGAAAACTGAAGTAGCACAAAACGCGGACCTTAAGCGTTAAAAACACGACAAAAATCCACAAAACCACCTAATTACATTATGTGTCGGCAATGCAATAACATTAGAAACTGTTGATACCTTTACATCGGGCTTTGTGTCACTCTTTCAAGGTTGTGTTTTCGGACCACCACATGTCTGTGTGTACATGACCAGGCATATCTTCTGGTCATCTAGCTGTTGGTTAGATGTTTCTCCGAACGTGTCTACAGGTGACGACACGGATGCAATGAAAATATGTACGTTGAAGCCTACAGTTGTCACTTCCGGTTTGGTGACGTCACTTCCGTCCTTGGACTTAAGCGATCGCCGACACATTTTTTCCCCCGACGAGGATTCTAATGCTCTCGTATTAATAATTACGGGTAAATTGTAAACAATACGTCGTTTACGCCTACAAATAACCTCTCGTGCCACGAGTTTAAGCCACTAACAGCAGCCCTAAAAAATTCTTGTGATAAACGCCACGTTTCCACATTGCAAAGAGGCCGCCATACCTTCGATAACACGCTTTACTACCCCAGTTTTCATTAAAAGAATTCGAGTGCTTCAAAAAAAAAAAGAACCCTAGGAAACCGTGGCGGGCTTACGCGCCTTAAACAGCTCCCACAAACTCTACGAACCCGCATAAAACATTAAGAGCATGCGTCTTCAACGCGTCGGCAGGCGGCAGTCAATCACAACAAACAAGCAACGCATTCCCGCCAGCCGTACCGGGTCCCGAAGCAGCCTGTATATGAATAAGTTGAGCAAAGGCCGCGAGTGTATATACCCTAAGCGACTTACAAGACGTGACACATTTTGCGCACCAAGGTATGGATTACATAAACCGGCTTACTGCCTTTCCTCCTCGCCTCTGCAAGCCTACGAGCGCACCATTCCTCCCGCCAGCTACACGCATGTACACGTAGTGTATAGGTGGCGGTGCTTGAGAATGTGTGCGTGCCTGCCCGTACAGCGGGCAGACCGGTGCCCGGAGCCTGCATTTGTATGTGTGTGTGTGTGTGTAAGCGAAGCTCAGCGGTGCGCCTTCCGGTGCGCTGCATCTGCTGATCCCACGCCGGCAATACTGCCATTGATTCTGGCTGCCTTAATGTGGAATCAATAAAGCCCGACAAGGGCAAATGTGTGCCGTAAGCTCCTTTCTTCTTGCAGCGCCGCCGCCTCTCCGGGCGCACGGCGGGCCGATAAGGTTCGCCAGGAACCCCGCGCTCCCGAGCGCCAACCCTCTCGGCTCCAAATTTCGCCTCGCGAAGGGGGGGAGGGGGCTCTCTCGCTCGGTTCGAACGGGATCGCGCGTGGGGCAGGTGACTTTCCGTCCTGACGTTGCGTGTGCTTGTTTCGGTTGGCCGCACTGGCGTGTATGGGAAGGAAAGAGAAGCATGTCTGTGTTGTAGATATAAAGGGAAAGCCGGAGACGGGTGTACCAGCGCGAATGGAGTGGACGTGCAGTCAATTACGGACTTAAGGGCATGTTTACAATTAATTAACGGAGCATAGAATGGGTCGGTTTATGGGCGACTCTTGGAGCAGGTGATCAAATGGGTGATCCCATTTATAAATCTCTAGGAGCAGAACGGGAGAAAAGGCGTAAATATGCTTCTTCAGATGCAAAATTTCTTGAAGTAGATCCCGGCTCGCCGGTCACCCTTAAATACTCCTGCGGAGTATGGATTGTTACTGCACTCTGCACATGAACTGGCAAATCCCACTACGTTGATCATGTTCGGGTAATTTACTCGGTGAAAAAACGTTCGGACGTGGTCAATGTCGCTCAAGTGAGGTGTCTTCCTCTACGACAATCCACTAAGGCACTAAAAAATAACACGGTTTTGCTTGCGTTCAATGCTTCTATATATGCCTATTCTTTTCTATCCTCCAGGCAATGAGTTTTTTGGCGACGGAGTACCCTCAAGGGGATGTCCAAAATGCATCTCACCCTGGACCGCGCGGCGCCAACAAAATCCTGGATTTGCTCAATTAAGGCTCACGCCGTTCTCCACAGCAATGTTGCCCGTGACGTCCTAAATGCGCGCGGCTGTGCTTATATGCCGTATAGGAAGGTATCGGAAAGATTTATTTTCCTTGACACTTGCCGCCCGTATTCAGTCATGTCCATCTTTGCAAAAATACTGCCCTCTATCTTCACCCAAGCTTTTACGGGAAACATTTGAGATGAAACTCGAAATAGAACTGTCTGAATCAAGAGCTGGCGTATAAATGGAGACCTTTGTCAGCACAGCCGCCCATACACTCAGCTCAAACGCTTCAAATGCCTTTTAAAGGCTTCGACGTTTCGGCGACTGCACAGCGGAGGCGCCGGCTATCGGTTCACCCTCTCTTAAAATCCTTCGGTGCGGAATGTTCGCGTTATAAGTCGAAGGACTACTGTGTGTAGCGCAGCCACGGCATTAACGTTTGAATGAAAATGGGCCACGTTCTTGAAACGACATTTTAGAAGTACTTCCATCCCGTGAGTCCATGTGCTGCGCATCCCGGATCTCAGCTCATTTTTTCAGTCCGGATACTATACAACGGGTTGCCTTCTCCGGCGTCGGCACAGTGTATACTGTGCTGTGCAAGCGACGGCAGGCGTCGATAACGCCGCGGTAGCGGCTTTCGCGAGCCCCCCCCCCCCCCCCCCCTCCCCCCTGCCCCTCACGTATACCGCGAGTGAGAAGCACAAAACGGCTGCAAGAGCGGACTTAGGAAAGCGGCAAGCGGCAGAGAGACAAAGAAAAAAAGAGGGGGGGCGGGGCGGAGGAGGGGGGGGGGGGGAATTCAGCAGCGCGGGAACACGCAAACGTACAGATTGGGAGAGCCGATATAACACCGGGCCGCCGCTGTACACACCAGCGCGTCACAACGTGCGAGCAGCCGGGAGCTCGGGAGTTATTGTTTCGGTTTATTGAACACCAAGTGAGAGCCGCCTATCTGTTCAGACAAAGGACTCTGGCAGGCAAGCGACGGAGCTGCCGGGCTTACGGGGAGCTATGCGGAAGCATTGTTGCCCATTTTGAAAGCAGCGTTTGGGACCAGCGCGACGACGCCTACGTGATTTTGACGCTGCATTGGCTATGAGGGAAACAAAAGCTGATCGCAATAACAGTGGGCGGCTCCAGAGTGACTTATACGCACGGAGCAGCGAGAGTGCGACATTTTGTATTTTTTACATAATTTAATCGACTTCGGCGATTTAATTTCAGGCGTTTCGGGGGCCCTTTGTGTTCAAAAAATTCGAGGATATCGATGCTTCCGCAAACTTCACTGCCTATACAATCTGGTGGTGAGCTCGGGAGCCACAGTGTGCAAGAGAGCTTAGCCGAGCCCGGCAGTTGCTTCAAGTTGTATTTTCTGAACTCTTACCCTTTTACACCAAACGCCCAAAAACGGTGCCAAAAAATTCATCCTATAGCACGAGCAAGTATTCGACGCCTCCGTGTCGAAGCGGTCTTTTTCCATCAGTAATGGCTCTACCCCAGCGCAAGCGCACGCGGCGCAGAAAACGACGCAAGGTTGAAACGTTTGCCCTCGCAAACGGACGAGTCATGGCAGTTCCGACCTTGGGAGGCGGACGAGCGCGCCGTACCACTCAGAACCATCCTCGGCTAAGTAGCTTGATAAACGACTCTTTAATCACCGCCACGTTGGGGATGCAAAACAAAAAGGAGGACCGTGTTCTCCACCGGAAGAGAACGAGCTGGTTGATTGCGCATAGCCTTAAACTTTGCGCCAGCAGCTTTCACGCACGGCTCCTAAAGCAAAAGAAAGTGCTGTCGCGTAGGCACACGCTCTCGGACCGTGCAAATGCTTTTAGCCGTCACTTGTTCCGATAGCCAGCGAACACGCGGAATCGCCAGTCGGACTTTGGATGGGTACGATACAGAGCTGCTATAGCGTGACAGTTCGCGCGTGCGTTCGCTAATAACGGGTGGAAGAACACAGGGAACTGTTGTAATGCGGGAAAGGGCAAGGGGGAGGGGGGGGGGGGGGGGCAGAGCTCCACGCGGCGGGCCATGGTTCAAAGGTCCCAGGAGGGCACAAGCGCCCATTTCTCGATCCTTTGCGGAGCCAGATAGTGTGTGGACATTTCATGCCCAAAATTATTTCTCGTCGAAGAAAAACAAAACAGTAGCTAGCCTCGCTCGGCGCCAGCGAGTCTTGCCAGTGTGGGACCGGCGCAGGCTGGCTGTGCCTTGCAAGGCTGGGACAAGGAATCCAATCCCCGCGAAGAAGAAAGCCGTGACCGGCGGTGGTAGGAAAGTGGTCAGGAGGGAAAACAAGAAGCGAGTGCAGCAGAACCGTTGCTCGTGGGCCGCCCTCTCTGCATGGATCGAGCAGGGTCTCCTCCCCCTCTTATATCCGGTCTCATTAAAACTGTGCTGTGCTGTGGGAGCTAGAAGCGGCGTCGAACGAATCAGATGGCCCACTCCACACCGCTCTAGGTATGTTAAGAACGGTTTGTTATAAAACCGACATCCGTGAGCGGGACGGTTGGTAAAGGTGCGCAAAGGCAAGGTGCTCGGCCAATCACGAGGCAGTTCCCACGCGACGACAACAGAGTCGCGAACTCGTGACCCCGATCAGCTTTCCGTCAGTTCCAGCTTACAAAAGCGCTGCACCGTTTTCAGTAAGAAAGCATAGCCTCCTCCCTCCCCCCCCCCCCCCCCCTCTCCGGGCCCTTTGTGCCCACTCGTTTTCGCTCTTAACTGCCGCTCGACCGAAAATTTGTCCCCGCTGCTGGGCCCGCGCGCGTGCGCTGGGTCGTCGCTTAGGGACCCCCAGAGTAATGAGAGTTGGATTTGTTTGTCGACTGATTTTCGGTACGCGCCGACGAGCCAGCTTCGCGGCGTCCCCGCATTTAAGCGACGACCACGGTTTTCCCTTCGTCCGGTTTCGGCCCGCGCGCACGGGTCGAAAAGCGCAAACAAGAAGAGAGAATCCTCGCAGAGGCGAAGGAAGGGACCCGACCAGAAGGAGTGAGCAAGTTCAGCGTGGGACTCGGGCCTGGACATTCGGACGAGAGAAGGGGTGGGGGGTGGGGGGGGGGGGGAGGGGGGGGGGGGGCGGCGTGAACAAGACTAAGCAGTATCGCTTCAATCTAAGAGGTACAACTCGGGGTTGGAGAAAGAAAAGTTGGAGAGGTGGGAAAGAGTGGATCCATTAGAAACGCAACGAAGAGCGTTCATTTGCCAAAGCGCACTGTGTTCTTCGGACAACGCTGCTTAAGTAGCACGAGGTTACGCGGGCATAGCGAGCTTTTTGTTGGGTCCCGTATCAGTGGGAGCCGGAGAAGTTTAGAACAAAAATAACTGTACAAACGGGGAAAAAGGGTGGCAGGCAGAGGGCGCCGTGGGCCGGAGGAAAGATGGCCTTACATTTACAAATGTATCTCCTCTCAGTTCTCCTCGCACAGCGGGCGTTGCAAGCAGTGTAAGCGCTGCAAACTTTGGGGTGGGGGAGTCCGAGGAAGAGAAGGGGTTGAGTGATGCATGCTCGCGCTGACGGCCCGTCAGCGAGCGTCGTTTGTTTTCCGGCGCAGAGCAAAAGTTTGTTGTTAATTCCGAAAGCCGCACCCGCGATCCCGAAGAGTTGTTTTCGCTCAGATGTAAGTGAGGGGAGGAAGAGGGAAAGCATGCCGGGCTGCGGCAACGCTGGAAGCGAAGAGAGCGCGTTTAGCGTTTCGGTCTATACTGCGGCCTAGGAAACGAACAAATGAACATGCGCTGTGTTTCCCTGCGTTGGGACACATTTGAATTTGTTTTCTTTTCACCTATACTCGTCGTACAAATAGAAACAGCGCTGATTAGCTTTTCTTCCTGTCCTGGTGTTCGCATAAAAATCCGAAATTTTTAAGCCAACATCAGTTCGCTTAAAAATCGCTTTAAAAATCCGACATTCCTACAAGGGGTGCCAAAATGGTTGGCCCACTAGGTTGCGTCCCACGCCCAACAACTTTTACCGTGTTATTCAAACTCTCTCCCCTAAGAAAGAAAAGGGAAACACATACAAGCACATCGAATCACATCCACGTGTGTGCTGGTTATCCGAAAACCCGCGACCTTGGCGTCTCCCGGAATTGGTGCAGTTATCGGACTCGAAGGAGCCGCTACGGTCGCGAACAATAAACGCGAGCGCTGGATCGCTTCCACATGTGAGTCCTTTTCCCAAAGACTGTTGATTTAGCCAAGCGTCTCCCGGAATCTGGTCAAAGGTATTATAACTCATACGGGTCGTTACTGTCTATGAGCGAGTGACGTCATCCGTTCTGCCCGGCAGCCTTTCCTTATGCAAGCCAGTTTCTCGAGAACTGTTGATGTTCAGTGGTTTCGGGCGTTGGAGCCATTGCAGAACCTTTTTCCTAGCCGCAACGAGGGTGTGACTACGCATAGCGCATACTAGCCTTTTACAATAATGATGAAGACTCTGCCGAGGCCCACGTCATTATTTGAATACGCGAACAAATGCGCAAACTGGAAGAAACAAGCACATGAATTCGGAAAGCTAATGATTTGTGTGCACAGACTAGTAAAAACGACTGGTTAGCAACTTCAAATTTTGTAAGCCTTCCAAAGTGATGAGGACAAATCCTTCTTTTTCGTCTTCTGGTGAGCGAAGGAGAAGCAGAACGAGTTTGGCGACAGTGCTGGAGGAGAGGGGCCTTTCACCGCTCGGTGGTCAAACAACCCATTTGAACAGCAAATCACCCAGCAACAGCAACTCTAACGACACGTCTGCGATAACCGGCGAGAACTGCACCCACAGATATTGTTACTCGCCAAAGGAAAAGCCGCAGAGAAAGAAGCAGGCCTGGCCGCTTCTGCCCATGAGCCCGCCAGGGGCGCTGCGGTTCCCAAAACCGGTGCTGCGCCATTAGCGGCGATCATTCATTGCGCAAGCGTCACGTGCAACTGACAAATCGTGAACCAGCGCCGCTACCGGTTAGTTTTCCCGGCCTCCGCAGTATCGAGAGTGGAAGGGAGAGAGAGAGACTTATTTGTTAGAAACAAGAGAAAGAAAGCAGAATCTTAACACCTTCGCCACTCGGCTGCGTCTGCAGACACAACCGCTGATCCATGTTGCTCCCTTATGCCCTTTGAGACTGGCGGTGTCTTGCTTGCTGGTTTTAATGGTTTTTCGTTCAAATATGCGTGCAGAATCCACCCTACCTCATAAAACCTCCAGGCCTGTTCAGTTTAGTCGAGTGACGGCCTCTGCAGCTTATGGTTTAATCTCGTGGCCGGCTTCCGCACCCGGACCTTTGCTTTAGGTGACTTCACATTTTGTAATAAATCACAAATTAAGCTCGCCGACAGCATACACCAATGCAGATAGTAAGGTATAATGGCTGAAAAAAAGTTTTGTCCCTCAAGTAGCATTTCATATAATTAGCTTTGCAATTTAATTTAGTTTTGCCTCAACTAGTATTCCGGTAGGAGGATCCTTGATCGTGCAATCATATTCAAGTTTAGACCGAGTTACAAATTTAAGTATAAGTCTGGCAGGAGATGGAGGAAGTTAAAAATTTCGGCGCAAATAGCCTAGTGAACGCAAGGTATGTTTCGATACAAAATCAACATGCTTGTTTCATGTGAGATAGCGCATTAACTTAATTCCAAAATATTGAAATCAGTCAGTTACCATTAGTTGTCTGTCGCTGAGGGTATAAGTGCGGTTTCCATATTTAATAGAAAGGCGCAATGTCGTCACTAACCTACCATGCATGGCACTATAGGGTGAAATTTTTTCAATACCAGATCGAAGCATAACGACACCCTTATTAATAGAAATTACTCGATGTACGATGCACAACACAGATCATCGGTGAAAAGCCTGATAGTCGAGTCAACCATAGCAGCTAAATCGTTATTTTAAAGAATAAACAGCGCACCTAAGGCTCAGCCCTGCGGCACACCGCAGGTTACTGAAACTGCCGTGCAGTGAAGGCCGTTAGCACGCGCGCATTGTGAGTGGTGAGATAAGCAGCATTCAATCCTACCAAGCACGTTAGGGTCAGCCTTCATACTGTTTCATCTAAAGAAGAGTAAATTATTTAAAACGGTATCACATTCTGCACACGCATGGAAGAACCTATAACAATACACGAACAAAATTTACTTCTACTCGTGCTTGCGATTTCAAACAAGACGAAACTCACCGGAAAAGAAATTTACACGCTGTAAGCGCCCTTTTTCTTTAAGCGTGTAGAGTGAGCTCCTTTTGCCGTTCCTGTCAGGGGTACGCAAAACATGCGACACTGTTACAGTGACGGAAGCAGTTGCATTACGTTTTTTGCTGCTAGTTTCCAATAGACGCCAAAGCACCGCCAAGATCCAAGCAAGATACAACGCACCGTGCATGCATACAAAAAAGGTAAGGCACACTTGCACCCACCCACTCGGCGAATAAGCAGCCGACGAAGGAAAAGCGACCTTTGCCTCAAGAAAGAAAGTTCCGCGGAGGACGCCGCTCGCAGAAATCACCCAAGAAGCCCTCGCACCTATCTCCACACACGAGAGAATGAACGCTTATCGCCCGTGCACCACGGCTCTGTCGCGTTCGCTGCCGTATAATAATTATCCGCCGATGCAGGCGCGACTCTCCCACGCCTCCCTCTCCTCCCAATCACCTCCGGGCTTTCTATCGCCGCTTCCTGTGCGCCGAACTGCCGCGGCCACCGCGAAACAAGGTCTTTCATTCCAGATAAGAACAGGGCAAAATAAAACTCCAAGCAGCGTAACCGGGGGCGCAAGGTGAAAGCTCCCGACTCCAGAGCGAGAGAGAGAGAGGGAAATCCCTGTGCTCGCGCGCTATTAAAGCAAGCGCGTGTGTCTGTGCGTTCGTACACACGTGTCCGTAGGTGCGTGTAAAGGGCGCATTATGCAGCGGCCACAAGCGCTTTCGATATAATGCTCTTAACAGACGCCATTGTTTTCGGGAACCGAAGAGCCCGATCGCCGAAGAAATAGAAAGAAGGAAAGAGCGAAGGAACGGCAGCGGAGAGAGGAGCGATAAGCGAAGGTGCCGATTTAATTACCTTGAAAGGGGAGGAAACGCCACCGTCGAGAACACGGTTCCTTCCTGTTCTTTTGAACCTCTCCGGGAGCGGTGTTCTAACTCCTCTCTCCGTATTTCTCTCTCTCCCTCTCCCTCTATCGCTCTCAGACTCACGCACGCACGCATACAGCCGTCCTCTTTCCAACGTTTCCTGCCCTGCGCATTCACGCTGAAGTCACCGTCGAAGGTGCAGAGGACGCTTAGCAGCACTCCCAACAATGTCACGCGGTGATTTAGGGTGTTCGTGCTTTTTATCTCTGGCTACGGGTGGAAGGCCCCTTCCACGTTGCTCGAAGCTTGAAGAAACGTTTATTGAATACGCTCAAGCCTGATAGCGCTACGGCCACACGACTATTCTGACGGCTAATACCTTTTCTATAAGTTATCTGAGGATGCAGAAAAAAAAATTCTCCACGGCTCTTCGAGATGGCACGTGCGTTCTTGGGAAACTTTCGTTTCTGATTATAAAGCGACATGACATGAGCGACAGAAAAGTAAAACATCGTGTTCACCGGAGACTGCTGTTGTCTCTTATACATATCTACTTCGTTTTAGCTGAAAAATTGCATTGCTCTGACATTCGGGAGAATACGATGTAATACCGCTATAATTTGTATGACTCTAAAATACTTGCCTACATAACATGAAGTATAAGCTGGTTTGATTTATGGGGGTTTAAAGTCCCAAAGCGACTCAGGCTATGAGGGACGCCGTAGTGAAGGGCTCCGGAAATTTCGACCACCTGCGGTTCTATAACGGGCACTGACATCACGCAGTACACGGGCCTCTAGAATTTCGCCTTCATCAAAATTCAACTGCCGCGGCCGGGATCGAACCCGCGCCTTTCGGGTCAGCAGCCGAGCGCCATAACCACAGAGCCACCGCGGCGGCTTATGAAGTATAAGCCTTAAGTGTGAAAGCACGAAAGATTTTAGCCAGTTTTTTTTCGTTGTTGTGAAAATACCTCGTTCTTCCTATGTATTTTTTTTCTACTACAAGCGACAGTGTACAGCAAAACGTACTGAGTAAAACTCGGCATGGAAAGTGACCGTCGTTCATTCAGCCTCAGCGTAGGTCGCCTCGCAAACCGAAACTCGAGACTGGCGCGCAGCGAACTGAGACGAAGAGGTGTCAACATCAAAACTTCCAGAACACTGGAAAGGGGGAAAAAAAGGAAAAAGAGCAAACCGTCCATGTATCTCGAGACTTATTTATCCACACGACAGCAGCGACACCACACATTGAACAACAGCAGTGGTGGTGGCGGCGCGAACTCGTCCGTCGGAGCCGATCTTTCCAGGCAGCAAGAGAGCCGTACGGGCCATCGAGCGAGCAGTCGCAATCGATTCGGCGCCAGTAATTAGGGAATTAAAGGTATGCACGCAGACGGTCGGACGCAGAAACCGCGCTTGTCGGCAGTGGAAGGCAGCTGCAGAGGCACATACGCAGTTCCGTAATGCAGGTTCCCCTGTTTTCTTTTTTGCTTATTTTTTCATGGTCCCTTTTTTTTTTCTTTCCTCATTCCAGCACCAACATTCTCTCCCCTCTGTCTGCCCACCTTCGCTAATATAGACGTACAAACAGACGTATATCTCTGGTGATTCTTTCATTACTGCTGCCTAGGCACGGGAACATTGATTTCTACTGCACCGCATGCGTCGCTGACAGTCGCGCATAATGAAAGTGACTGCGTTGCAGTGTCTCCGCTTCTTGCTGCCGCTGCAGCAGAGTCGTCGAGCGGATGCCTTTCCTCCTGTCATTCGGGTGTTCGGGAATCTATGACCTTAGAGCCACATGTTAGTTAAACCTTCTTTGTTAAAACGTGGAATAATGTTTAATCGTGCTGCCTGCAATAAGCACGGTTCCTGATGGCACGGAAGCCTATCGAAAAGTCATGACGTTTTGTTCAAGGTGCCGCGCTTAGCCACCGATAGATGTGTACGACAAGCCTCTTAACCCGCTGTGCAACGCAGATATAAAGCTAAATTTTTATGCAGTAAGACCTAACGTTGGTAATAGCAATTACATTTAATCCATTCTGGCGTGTGTCAAAAATCCGTCGCTTAATTTCTAAGTCTGAGTGCCTTCGAACATAAATTGAGGAGTTAGAAAAAGGTATACATTACATCACAAGGGTATACATTACCTTCTTTTGATTCAAAATAAGGACACACTGTATTCAGACAAAAACTGACATCACAGAGTGCATTGTGACAGCCACATCCCTATGTGAAAAAATAAAACATATTCAGCTTACATTATCGCGGCGCCTAAACGCGCCACAGAATTCACAGCGCCTGTGCGGTTGTCGTGCTTTCAAGACGTACAAAAATGCCTCGATTCGTGTGGTTGCAACAAAATTTAGCAAGCAGTGAAATATATGTAATCATCAAAATGCATAATCCGTACATTATGGCTGTGGCGGCTGCCTCCAGCTAAACAGTCCTCCTAAGCTTTCTTCTTCTCGCGCATTTCAGCCATGCAGAGAAGTAACCTTTGGCGGAGCAAGTACTGTAAAGATTTATCTCGCAAGCATATCCAGCAGGAAAGCGACAAGAGGAGGTCGATGACGGATTTGAGAGAGAAAGGTGAAGAAGGCTTTAATGAGAAAAGCAGGAAACAAGCAGAATCAGACACCTTGGACACTTTTTACGTTTTGAATCAAGAAAACGATATCAGTGTTCTTGGAACGTTGCCACAGGACATCGGGCTGTTCTTAGCACAACGAGTGATTTGTCAGAGTAATGTGATGCTTGATGGCACTAAGCGAAGTGTTCCAGTTCAGCCATTTTTGAAGTGTTCAGAAATTAACTACATGACTACAAACGCATAACACTGACTGACTGACTGACTGACTGACTGACTGACTGACTGACTGATTGACTGACTGATTGACTGACTAATTGGGTGAGTGAGTGAGTGAGTGTGAGTGAGTGAGTGACTGAGTGTGAGTGAGTGAGTAATTGGGTGAGTGAGTGAAGTGAGATGAGTGAGTGGGTGAGTGAGTGAGTGACTGAATGAGTGAGTGAGAGCGAGTGAGTGAGAGTGAGTGAGTGAGAGTGAGGAGTGAGAGTGAGTCAGTGGAGTGAGTGAAGTGAGTGTGAGTGAGTGAAGTGAGTGAGTGAGTGAGTGAGTGACTGAATGAGTGAGTGAGAGTGAGTGAGTGAGAGTGAGTGAAGTGAGTGTGAGTGAAGTGAGTGTGAGTGAGTGAAGTGAGTGAAGTGAGTGAGTGAGTGTGAGTGAGTGAGTGTGAGTGAGTGAGTGAAGTGAGTGAGTGAGTGAAGTGAGTGAGTGAGTGAGTGTGAGTGAGTGAGTGAGAGTGACTGAGTGGAGTGAGTGAAGTGAGTGTGAGTGAGTGAAGTGAGTGAGTGAGTGACTGAATGAGTGAGTGAGAGTGAGTGAGTGGAGTGAGTGTGAGAGAGTGAAGTGAGTGAGTGACTGAATGAGTGAGTGAGAGTGAGTGAGAGTGAGTGGAGTGAGTGTGAGTGAAGTGAGTGAGTGAGTGTGACTGAGTGAGTGTGAGTGAGTGAAGTGAGTGAGTGTGAGTGAGTGAGTGAGTGAGTGAGTGAGTGAGTGAGTGAGTGAGTGACTGACTGACTGACTGACTGACTGACTGACTGACTGACTGACTGACTGACTGACTGACTGACTGACTGACTGACTGACTGAGTGAGTGAGTGAGTGAGTGAGTGAGTGAGTGAGTGAGTGAGTGAGTGAATGAGAGAGAGTTCGTGCGAGTGAGTGAGGGAGCGAGCGAACCTTCCTGGCTAAAACAATAAATCTATTCATCAGTCTAGAAGGACGCTGGCTATCGTAGTCACGCGCAAGACAACTAAAAGAAAAATAAAGAACAGCAACTAAAGGACGGACAAAACAAAGTCGAAGACTATGTGCAGAGGCAAAAGTGTTTTGCTTGTTCACAGCGGAAAAGCCGTTATCTGGAAACCCGTTATCAACATCACCGCGACGTTGACGGCATAAGCGGTGCTGCCATAATTCACTCGTCCGACGTGGGGGTCCGCATAATCAATGAGCTTCGCAGCGGATGCGTCATTTTGAAAGACAACTTCATAGAGAAAACTTGCGCAGCAAACAAAAAGCAGCACTGAAACTTTGTTTCTCTGCTCAAGATTTGCGTGAGCCTCTAAAGCAAGCAACGCATAGCCGAGCAATAAGCGCGAACGATGCTGTCGGAGTTTACCGTCTACAAACCCTCGGTGCTTTCACTGTACTTGGTTTCCCTTCCAATCTTAAACTCCACTACCAAGTTCGCCCAGTCGCTGATGGGAGTTTTATTGCTTCGATATAATCGGATGCACGAAATATTGTATTAGGGTAAAGTGATGGTCGCTTTTAAAACAATTTGCTTGAATAATGCGAAACAGAGTTAGTACCGGCTTCGCAATAACTCGCCCTGCCTTTCTTTCTATTTATTCGGCCTAGGCATTGAAATATATACGGCAATAAAGGTCGCGAAAGAGTTCGACCATGCATTTTAGCTTTCTTTACTGTTATGTTTCTTTGCGGTACACTAGAACGAAAAGAAAACAGTAGAACGGAGACAAACCAAGATGAGACGGGATTATGCCGAGTTTTTTCTAAGAGGAGGAAATAACGGACTCCTTGATAACCCGATTTATTTCACTGAGTGATGCAATATTTTCAGGCAACGCGAAAAGAATCTTCAAGGAGTGATTTACCCATCCACATGGACACGTAGAAGTGGGGAAAAGGGGGAAAAAGAGCGGAAAGAAAAACATGCGGCTGGTAGAGGGACGGAGGACGGCCGGACGCTTGTCTATGCCCTCCAGCTCCCTATGCAAAAGAAACCTTAACGATTTGAACTTTACAATATCCAGCACTGAGTGAACGCGTTGAGCAACGTCTCCTTCCAAAATCGCTTGTACTTGTTGCTGCGCTACTGGCCTCCTATCCGGCTCTAATGTGGGCGTGCCCATAACTATGCTTTTTGCTGAGCTCTTCTGAATGCGGTCGCTACGGTAAAGTAACTCGCGCAACTTATTACACGATACCTTAAAGACTGATAGTCTGACGTCTATAAGTTTGCGAACTTGTAAACTACTTGACGTCACGAAGAAAGTGTATAGTTATGAAACAGATGCATAAGGGAGCCATATCGCAAAATTACTGCCTCCGACAAAAAAAAAAGTATTTTTTAAGAGGTCCCGTATTTTCGGCAAGATTTTCAAAGAACGACGGCCAAAATTATTGCTAAAACACTGTACGCTATCACTTCTTGATCAGAGCTAGGAGCACATCGCGCGCTATGAAAACGATCAGACATTAATGTAACGGAAACGCTGCATCTCAGACCGTGACAAGGCTGTTGTACAATGCCAAATTTTAAAGATATTATTCCAGCCTGACACTGCCCACGTCTTGGCAATTGAAATCGCTTATAAGAACATAGCAGATAAGCTCCATTCGAAGATCTTTTTGCCCTTCTTTGAGGGAACTTTAGGAGTAAAATTTGACTCAGAAGGAGCTGTCATTGTTTCTGAGGAAATTTCAAAGAACGAAATTTTCTCGTTTTTTTTTAGAAATCTCTGGATATCCCCAACTGACGCAGAGAAAGGGGCAAAAAAATATGAATTCTTGGTATAATTAAGGAAATTTTTCGGTTACGCATGAACATCACTGGAACATAATAGGGAAAAAGAAACAACCAGGCCCTCCAGACAACCAATTGATAGTGTTCATAGAGCTACTATAGCACTCAGCTTCTGCTTTCTTTCGAATAAATTCTAGCAACCGCAAATGCTGAAAAGTACGCCGTCAAAACTTTTCTCAGACGGCCACGCCAGTAATCCTGCCCCACATTCCATACTTAGGGCCGCCGACGCATTCAAAACAAGCACCAAGGACTCAATACAAAGTTTTCAAGATGGAATCAGAACAAGAAAGTGAAAACAAAGCACCAAGAAATTTCACGGTGGCCTCTTACGCTCCCTGACCTCGCCAACAACAGAGGGAGACGGACTTCAAAACCCTTGAGAGAGGTGCGCTCTGGCGTACGTCGTCCAATCGTAAGAGCTGTCAGCGCAGGCGCGAGCAAAAACAACGCTCTCATCTCGACAACAGCGAGCTTCGTAATTCGAACGCAACCCCACGCGACTCCAAACTTATAATACCTCGCCGCGCCCCTGGCTGTTCATTCCGCGGGGAAAATGGAGCGCACTTCGCGCGCGAAAAACTGAACGTGGTTCGGCAGCGATATCTTTTTCTTGCTGTCGTCCACTTCTGGCAACAACACTCTGTAGACTGCCCCCCCCCCCCCCCTCCCCCGCCCCCGTCTCCCGTAGCCGCTATCCTCTCCTGTCTAACTTTTCTATCGAAAGCCTATTTCTTTTGAAGTACGCCTCGTTCGCAGCAGCATGGTGAGGCCTACGACGCAGCTAGCCCGCCAACGCTAATGCGTGGGTGCGGATTTCAGCGAGGAACGTGTTGGTTCTAACACGTGTGCACAATCAGGAGGGGTGCTGGGAAGAGCGGCGGGATGCGGGGATGGATATTTCTCGCGTTCTCACGTTCCCTCTTCGATCCCTTCTTCTTCTCCGTCTTCTTTTCACCTTCTCCGGAGGATATGTTCGCCCACTACACACCAGGGGCAGCGCCACCACGTGATGAAGAAAAATCAAGCCTCGTGCAGTTATCGTCACGCCTCGGCTAATTCGATTAAGGGGAACGGACGCCCGCGAGATGCTGCCCGGGCCGGCAGCAAAAAGAAAAAAAAACACGTCTCTGGATATTCTTCGAGGCTCCTGAGAAGGCTCCGTATACATCGTGCAGAGGGGCCTAAAAGTTTGTGCAAGTTATAGGTCGGCACGCAAGCAGGAATCACTGATTTCTACTTTCCTTCGAATCCCTTAGCGCCAGCACATTTCCTTCCATTTATTCGGCCCTACTGTTTGCCGCTGACTTTCCTGCGCCATAGAGTGTGCGCGCGCAGACACGCACAGACTGTTCAAAATAGACTTGATGAAACGCAGGACTGGCCTGGAAGCAAAAGTTTTCTGCGATGCTTGAATATGCAAGAGACGACGCAGCGCGGAGAGTGGGATAACGCGCCAAAAAATAAAGGAGGAAATAGAAGAAGGTATATCAAATCCTGGAAAGACAAAGAAGGACGAGCTTATAGAAGCGGCGTCACTCGCTTCTGCCGGCACAAGCACCGAGGCATGGTCTTCCAGAAAGGCAGAGTTCGGACAACTTTTTAAGTGGTCGCTGAAGGAGAGGATGTGGTTGGTGGAGAGGAGGAAATCGTGGCAGCGTATCGTGAAGACGCGTACCCGGGCGCGTATGCGAAGAACTTGAACGAGGAACTATGCAGGCCGACCGGCTTCGCTGGCCGCCCATAGGCAGAAGGAAGCCTCTATATTCGCTTCTATCACACACGCGCGGCGCCCAGCCATCGGGCTCAATATATCATGCGCGGGAATTTGTCTTTTCGGGAAACGCCTCACTAGTTTCTCAATGAGCAGTAAGCGCATCGGCTTCGCGGTGCTTCTGCCGCTGCTGCAGCTGATGCCGCGCCGCCGCGGAGTGGGTTGAATTGATGTATGGTAAAAAATGCGCAATCCACCGCAGCAGCCACCCTCATTTTTTTTTATATACATATAAGAACTCTTGTTCTTGTTTCTGTTCATTTCTCTGCGCACCTCTTTTTCTGTATCCACCGCTCTGCAATACTTCTTCCCTCGTACGCGCGGCTGAAACTAAACGGTTGATTTCATATTTGTTTTGACCGCAACGATCGCTATCGAAGCAGGGTCCACGCCGGCGGTGCCTGCCTCTCCCCGTCCCTCGAGCTCCTAAAGGGAATATTAGGCCCGGATATTCCGTCATGTCAAAAACTCTCGGTGCATCACTTTCATTTTCTATGCAGATGACGATGCATTACGTAATATGGAACCCGCACCGCTTCGGCACAAAAAATACGGAAAACAAAAAAAAGGGGGGAACTGAAGGCTCTGTACAGCAGCAGGGAAGGATGTCGCTGCTGATGGCTCCGATGCATCGGCGTTTCTTTCTGCCACATCGAGCGTGCATAAGTGCGTGCTAAAAAAGAAAAAAAAAAACAAATTCCACTGGAAGAACATACATTCGAAAGGGACCAGCTTTGCAGGACTATAGTGCGGAAGAAACGGTAGTGTCTGCAAGTAAGGGCGTCCACGGGAAGACCCCCCTGAACGTTCCTCTCCCGTCAAAGGCACATAATAAATCTCCCACGTTAATTTGCATCGTGATCGGATTATGCGGTCACTAACGTAATTGCTATAGGCTGAATGGCAGAGATGTGCTCCGCTCGTAATGCTTGAAACAACCGGGCATGCCTATTGGGAGTTAACGTCATGGGGTTGAGATAGAAGCTGCGCGAGGTATTTTCGCTCGTTCACATTTATTCTGCCAAAAACATAACGGGCTTAATCTAAGCCATTAACATAATTATTAACCAAATTACATTCTCTTCTGACGACCGTGGTGAAGCATAGTTAATGATGACGGAGTAAAACAAGCTACTGTCTATCACTTGTGTCTCTGGAATAGTGCACGCAACTTATACATATTCACTGGTTCTCACAGCGACAACTAACGCTTTTATCACATATACACACAATCACTTATTCAAGCTTCGTTCAGAGTGTCACAGACATTCATTATCACAGGCATGATCAGGCATTCAAGATCGAATTTTTCTTCCTATCGAACCTTCCCGTGATTAAATGAGCCTCAGATAACAAACTAAAATTTTGACTTCACATATGACTATCTGTTTTCAGATAAGAATGTCTGAATACAAAATAGGTATTTTCCTTGTTACGCAGCTGTGAAGATTCACCTCCATCATCCGAATACCGGCACATAAACGGTATTTTCCAACCCGTTTTCCCTCGTCTGCACACAAACTACCCCATGTTTCTACCACTGCTTCCCATTGTATTTCCGGAGCGACCGACCGATATAGTCGCTGTTGAATTCGTTTCCGCTAATCACGCTGACAGGGCAGGTGCAATTCCAACACTGATTTAAACTTGCATGCTGCTGTCTAACGGCTGTCGACCGCTACAAAAGTGGGTACAATAAAGTAAGAACGCTCACTGCACACACACAGGCAGAGCGGAATCTCGTGCTTTCTGAATGCGGATCAGCCACATGATCTGCGTTTCCTGGGCCCCTCAAGAACGGTAGAGGAGCGTACTAAGGTATTTCACTTCGTTTCAGATGCAATCCCGCGCTCCCAGCGACTGCCCTCTCACCAGCCAAGGTGGCACTGACACGACCGGTTTTAAGTGCCACCCACGCCCTTCAAAGTGAACGACCCCGTTTTACGCGGCTCTCAGTGCGTGCAAGCCATCGTCGATGAGTTGGCTCCATGGTGGAAGCCCCGCAACCCTGCGCATTAGGAAAGCCATCGGCTACGGGGTGTTCACGGAGAACGTTAAGGGCCTCGAAAGCGGAAACTCTATGCAGGAGAGCAGAGCACGGGAGTCCGAACCTCGGTGTTCTACCTCGGGGTTAGAGCCGCGAGGTCCTCGAAGTCACGAGAGGTATATATAGCAGCCTGCAGAGCGCGGCAGTGACGAACGGACCAAGGGCAATAAAACGCACGCCGGCCGGCGCAGCTGCGGCCAACCGAGTAACTGCCGTGGACAAACGAAGCCCATGCACATAAAGTTTCCACGGCAGGGTGGACAATAGCTTGAGGGGACCGCGGTCTCCCGCACCTGCCGGGGAAGCGAGAACCGCGGTCTGCGTCCACTGGCACCGCGAACGCGCTCGGCAAGCCAAGCAAGCGACCGACACCGATTGAGTGTTCGTGCGCAAGCTATGCGTCTCTTCACTGAGGCTCGATCGGTCGTTACGGTGGAGCCAATATTCTTAGTGGCTTTGCTCGCAGCCGCAAGCCGCTCTCTAGCGCCTTTTTCTTGTCAGCAATGTTAAACTTTCTTTCCCGTTCCTCAGTACTGATCAG
This sequence comes from Amblyomma americanum, assembly GCF_052857255.1. Lineage (NCBI taxonomy): Eukaryota > Metazoa > Arthropoda > Arachnida > Ixodida > Ixodidae > Amblyomma > Amblyomma americanum. The sequence continues at coordinate 37,457,880 of NC_135502.1, forward strand.
GTACTGCTCGTCGACGTCAGCGCCGCCTGGTGTTTTTATTTTCTTTTGCTGGCATGAGAGTCACTTCGACTGCCCTAAAGATGTAAGTTATAGTGAAGGAAGTTTTCGTCATACTTGCTTCACAATCCGCAAGAACGTTCAGAATCTGCAATAATGTTCAGAAGGCGACAATATCCTCAATAATGTGCATCAAGAGCACAAGCGGAATTACAGCCGGAGCCCTCCACTACGGCGTCACCAGAGCCTCCGTTATAAACATGGTCTTTAGTCTTTCTATAGACTTCTTATAGACTACATTGATATTTACTTTTGTCTATTCATAGCCTATAGACTGTCTATGACACAAGTCACAAAAGTGCATGGTTATAAATCTGTCTATAGACTGCCCATGGGCCACAGAAATTTTTGTAAGCTCTATGTGCTGCTCTGGAACGTTAACAACATATACCGCACACGTTAACAACATACCACATAACACGTATACCACCCTTCGTCTATTTTCTTCTCAGAAGTAACATCACTAGAGTTAGAGAGAGAAAAAGACAGAATAAAGGAAAGACAGGAAGGTTAATAAGACAATGCCCAGTTGGCCGCCCTGTACAAGAACCCTCTCCTGCTTGAGCAGCGCTGCTGCCTGCAGTATTTGGGAATAAATAAATAAATAAATAATGAACTACACAACCTGATGCAGAGAAAAAGCTACCGAAAAGAGAAAATCTATGGACTAATAAAGAAGCCAATAACACTTAAAAAAAAAGTCTGCAGTCTCTGCGCGAGCGCACGGTACGCGCTAAGCCGCACAGAAGAGCAACGCCCCGATAGTACAATCCATTACTCAGCACCCACGCGCATACGGACACAGGGTACGCGCTCGCAAACACGCGATGGCCTCTCGCAACTGCAGAGCTTCAGACGGCCAGACAGTGGCGCTGCTGGCGGGTGCGATTGACTGGGACGCATTAAAAACTGATTTTTATGAACAAGGCGAGGCGCCCGATCGCCTCGCTGGCGGACGAATTTGAATAACGCGCCGCGCGGCGCTCTGTACTTTATTTGCTGGCGGAGAGCACTTCGGGCTATACGTGAATAACCGCCGCAGAGAACTAGCCGCGCCGTGGGCTGCCGTGGAGGAACGGAAGGAGGGCGAGGAAGAAATGGCGCAACATTTGAAAGGGTAATGAGGATAGGGGAAAATTGGGAAGAGACACGCACATTAGGAAGAGAAAATTGTTTATCTTCTTCGCTGCATCCTTATTTAAAGTTTCCGAGCTTCATATTTTTCGAGCGCTAAATCTACACCTCCATGAAAAAAAAAACGAGAAAAATATAAAGAACGTTGTTTTTATGCCCCACATTTCTTTTCAGAAGCAATAAATCTTGTTCTTTTGCAGGCAATGTATCTCTGAGCCAAGGCTAGAAAATGAGAGAGCGTGGGGTACTGTAGGGTTCTAATTGGCGAAAGTGGCCCTATTTTTGGAGAACAGCGCCGGGGGCACACGGCTGCACCCTGTGCAACGTTTAATGGCCAAGCACAAGGCAGTGGTGCTGGGAATGGCCAGGAGAGGGTGAAAAAGGGTCCGTTGAGGCTTTCAGCGAAATAGCCTGCACGAGGCAGTGTCGACTGTATATATATATATATATATATATATATATATATATATATATATATATATATATATATATATATATATATATATATATATATATATAAGCAGTTGAAACAACGATGCTTACTTCCAAAGTCTCTTCTTATGAGCTCGTTTTATCACCAAGCACGAAGATGCGGTACCCAGTGGGGTTTTCTTACTTCGAAACACAGTGCACACTAAACAAATTCTCACCCTTAAGGGTGCAAATCAGGTGTCCCCAGACGAACACCCTTTTGGGTGCTAAAAAAGGTGCAGAGATCAGCACCCTTCAGGAAGGGTGCAGAGCTATAACTTGCGAGTATGTTTTTGCAGGCTAGTTGGTGCCTAAGCATTCTGGGTTTTTTGCGCTTGTCCTGTCTACCTCGTTTCTTTTGTGTCGTGTCTTTTGCGCGAAAAACCCAGAAGGGTGCAGAGCATGAAAGTTTAGAGGACATGCATCAGTCCAAGGCGTTTGCTTCATTGGTAGATCAACGTGGAGCACCCTTCCAACATGCATTCGTAGAGGTGTTACGGAAAAATAGTACCCTTTAATGAGGGTGCAACCATTACATCCTCTAAAGTATCATTAAGTGCACCCTTCCTTAAGGGTGCTGATCTCTGCACCCTTTTTTAGCACCGAACAATTGGAAAAGGGTGTTCGTGTGGGGACAGCTGATTGACACCCCAAAGGGTGAGAAATTGTTTAGTGTGTGCCTCCCGCAAATTTATGTCCACCTTTGCTTGCACCAGAAGATGGTTTATGAAGGTTTAACGTCCCAAAGCGAATCAAGGCTATGAGGGACGCCGTAGTGAAGGTCTCCGGAAATTTCGACCACCTGGGGTTCTTTAACGTGCACTGACATGCAGCGCACATTACACGGGCCTGTAGAATTTCGCCTCCATCGAAACTCGACCGCCGCGGCCGGGATCGAGCCCGCGGCTTGCATCAGAAGAGAGAAACAGAACCCTAACGCATATTTCAATTTCTTCTTAGAGTGGAAAATAGGGATACCAATAAAAAGGAAAGGAACAAAGGATTGATAACCGTCAGTGCGCGCATATTTCCCTAGTTAGCAATCGAGAGTAAAATGTCTTCAGTAGACAAAACACTGACAAAACGACAGAATGGGTTCTCCGCAGGAGAGAACTGTCGTCGTCACCTGACTGCCGACACAATGCCTGGACCATTCACAGGCCTGCACTATCTCTGCTCTTGATGACGATCATCACGAGATGACTCGATGTTATAAATGTAGAAAACGGCTAATTACAGCTGCAAGAAGCGACACTTGTGGTGCCTCTGTGCGTGTCTCGCCGTTTTATGAGGAGTTATATGAAGACTGCGACGAATTCCCTACTGCTTCTCCGCGAGCGAAATGCCCAGGCTGTCTAAAAAGTTGACCAACACGACGTGTTAGTTGGAAAACAGGAGGAGTTCGGCATATTGGAAGGCTAGCAAGGAGGGAGACATACTTAGAGGCATATATATATACATGGCTCAGGTTCATGTCACAGGTTAAACTAAGCCACTGCGGCGGCCGCATGTCTACATAAGCCAAATGCAAAACTGCTCGTGAACCGAGATTTTGGTGCGCACTGAAGAACCCCACGAGGTCAACGTAATGTTAAAGGCCTGCTGCACCAGAGCGTGTCTCACAGCACAGTTTAGTGAAGGCCTCACTTGGCTTTGCCACATAAGCTCCTACAAATATTATTACGACTGCTAGATCGTGCCAAGGTGTGGCATGTGAGGCATGACGAAGTTTTTAACGGGAGGTTCTTCACTACCTTCCAGATTTCGTTTGGACACGTTTCAAAGCTGTTGTGGCATCTTGCGAACAAGTTGGGCAACCATAAATTTTGAACAGCTTAATTTGCCTCACTTGTATATCACTTGATAACATAATAATGCAGCTCGCCTAGAAGACGTGATTAAAATTTGTAGTCGCTCGTACATACGCGAATCCGTGGAACAGATTGACCCCGAAGCTCCTGATGTACAGTCTTTGCCAAAAGACTGTACATCAGTCGTATATGGAAGCTATTATAACAGCTCTGAAGCTCTCTATCTCCTTATGGTAAGGAGAACCTTTGTCCTCCTCCTCCTCGAAGAACTTTTTGATCCTTAGGGAAGCCGTAAGGGCTCTACTATTCGAATGAGAGGCAAATCATGCAGCTTGGTTACTTTTGGCAAAGGCTGTACACTCACTTCCCGCATAGACTACGCCAGCTATAGAGCTATATATACGCTTGAAATGTGCGTTAGAGTTTAATCAACCCGAGTAGATCATCATTCGCTTCGTTTGATAAACAAATTTGCCCGGGCATAAAGCAGCCCCGAGGCGAAGCACGAGTCACTGCTTTGAGCTCACATTTTTTTGTGCCGGCGGGTACGCACGCGTCGACGACTTAGGAGCGACTCCCATCGTTCACGCAACGACGCCACACAATTACAGGCCGGATCTACATATATACTTCGTGTCGCGAAGACTACGCGGGCGAACAAGAGAGTGCCAGCATTTCCCCATCTTCGCGCCAGATTACAACTGCGTGAATTTTTGAAAACTCCAGCGTCGCGCGCGCCGGCAACGCCGGGGGGCGCAGCTTGGAGGGCGAGTTGACGTACAAGGAAGGAGGGGAGACGTAGTCGCTCGCACACGTCTCAAATTCGCATCCGACGTACACGACGCGTCACTGAGGCGAGCGTAAGCAATGCTCGTTTCACGCAAAACGCGCTAAAACCATAGCGGAGCCAACGCTTGACGCCAGATATAAGCCGCCAAGTTCTAACACGATATTCGACCGAACAGATACGCACGCAAACAGTTGCAGAGGCCTGCGTGCAAGAAAGGCATCGCTTTTGTTTTCTGCCGCCTCTTTCGCACGCCACTAAATTAAGGTTGCAAAAAGGAGCAAGGTTTGCGTTTAATTTTTCAAGCGCGCACTCGCCTTGAGGACACGTTCTTGACGGCACGGTCTCTCCTATGCTTCGCTCTGTGTGGGGAGCTGTGTTAATCTATTTACACGCACGTGTTACTCGTTTCTTTCCGTACACTCCTCTTTCACAGTTTAGCCCTTCGGTTCTCACTTCGTTATTCGGGTATCATGCGATTAGACGAAATACAGTCGACTTCCTCCATCCTTAGCTTTCCCCTTTATCACTGAAGGGCGCCAAAGCTTGCCCACCGTTCTTCCCTATCATTTTTTCCCCTCTTTCGTCCTATATGTCGTCAACACAAAGCCTCTTTCACACTCGCGTTCAAATATTGCGTGTAGTCTCTCCCTTTCCCTTCCTACCTACGCACTCGCGAGCACCCAGAGCTCACTGTGGTTTTCAGATTGGCTGCACGTTACGCATGCATGAATATGCGCGCCTTTCGTCGTCACCATGCGCGCGCGAGACAGAGTTGCGGCCCTGGGAAGCATGCGACTGTAGGCTGGATTTCGGTCGACTCAGGCACCCGAACCACGCGCTTTTAAAAACAACGGATCTTGCTTGCAGAGGCCGAGCGCATATATGCCGGAGTTTGACGGGGAAAGGAATGGAGAGGGAAAAAAGGAAAAAAAATATTAGGAAACAAAAAAGCACATCCTCCCCTCGGTCGCGTCACTCATACGAACGATGGCGCGCGCGGTAAAAGCGGCGCATATACAATATACCGATCTAATATTCCATTTCGTGCATCTCTCAGTCGAAGTTGCAGCATCTCATGCTGCGCCGCGTCTGCGATTACTTTTTTATTTTCGTCCGTTGTTACAGTTTACGCATATCTCTGCATCCTAAAGGACAACGAGCGGCTTTTCAATCTCTCGCGCTGCAGCCGTTTGCAAACGTAACAATGTTGGCCGCCAGCGCGCCAAAACCTCCTTTATTCTTCCCACAATTCCTTACTGTTTCTTTTCGAAGAACTCTCTTCGGGCTGAAGCCTTATATCTTCAGACCAAACGCCACTTCGGTGTCTTCAAAACTGCCCTTCATCGCTTGCATATGACGCGTTTGCATACAACGAGGACATCCCAAACGCGCCAATGCAATATGACTACAATTCCACCCTATATACAGCACCCTTTGTGGAGGCTCAATGGCTGCTACATGCTGTTATTAAGTGATGAGATAGCGAGTCCGAACCCGGCCGCGGTTGCCGCATTTCGATTGACACAAAACGCAAAAAACCGAGCGTTCGTATACAGAACCCTTAGTTAACCCTCCACCAAGACTTGTCTCGTAACCCACAGCGCTGCTTCGATACGTATAAAATAATTCAGCAAAATTAATTCAGTTTATTTGCACCCTATTCCAGGCCACTTCTATAGCGTGCCGGTAAAGCTATCTGGTGGGCGCTTGGAGCAGCAAAGCTTGCGCAAGACACTTGTTCTTGGGCTAGTTAGTCTGTATAGTTGCAAGAAAAGAAATGACTTTTTTTTGTCTTTTGTAAAACCTAGAGTTGTGCTTTATGTGTGCACACAATATACTGCACAGGGCTGCGCGCCCACTGCTTTCCGTGCAGGCACTGAGATCAGAGGAAATAGTCAACTGTGTTGTTTTGTTTTTGGTTTTTTTCAGCGAAGTTCTTTCCCACGTGATGTTCCGCTGGGATTTCTGCACTCATACCGGCGAGCGCCAGCACACTACAATGATTCGACAGTGCTTTCTGCCTGACGTTCGAGCTAAAGACTCCAAAGTTTTATCTGGC
>NC_135502.1:37464301-37544137 GCF_052857255.1 Amblyomma americanum
GGCTGTCGTGCTTTCAAGACGTATAAAAATGGCTCGGTTCGTGTGGTTGCAACAAAATTTAGCAGGCAGTGAAATATATGTAATCATCAAAATGCATAATCCGTACATTTTGGCTGTGGCGGCTGCCTCCAGTTAAACAGTCCCCCTAAGCTCTCTTCTTCTCGCGCACTTCAGCCATGCAGAGAAGTAACCTTTGGCGGAGCAAGTACTGTAAAGATTTATCTCGCAAGCATATACAGCAGGAAAGCGACAAGAGGAGGTCGATGACGAATTTGAGAGAGAAAGGTGGAGAAGGCTTTAATGAGAAAAGCAGGAAACACGCAGAATCAGACACCTTGGACACTTTTTACGTTTTGAATAAAAAAAAAACGATATCAGTGGTCTTGGAACGTTGCCACAGGACATCGGGCTGTTATCAGCACAACGAGTGATTTGTCAGAGTAATGTGATGCTTGATGGCACTAAGCGAAGTGTTCCAGTTCAGCCATTTTTGAAGCGTTCAGACATTAACTATATGAATACAAACGCATAACAGTGAGTGAGTGAGTGAGTGAGTGAGTGAATGAGTGAGTGAGTGAGTGAGTGAGTGAGTGAGTGAGTGAGTGAGTGAGTGAGTGAGTGAGTGAGTGAGTGAGTGAGTGAGTGAGTGAGTGAGTGAGTGAGTGAGTGAGTGAGTGAGTGAAGTGGGTGAGTAGAGTGCGTGAGTGAGTGAGTGAGTGAGTGAGTTAAGTGAGTGAGTGAGTGAGTGAGTGAGTGAGTGAGTGAGTGAGTGAGTGAGTGAGTGAGTGGGTGAGTGATTGAGTGAGTGAGTGAGTGAGTGAGTGAGTGAGTGAGTGAGTGAGTGAGTGAGTGAGTGAGTGAGTGAGTGAGTGAGTGAGTGAGTGAGTGTGAGTTCGTGCGAGTGAGTGAGGGAGCCAGCGAACCTTCCTGGCTAAAACAATAAATCTATTCATCAGTCTAGAAGGACGCTGGCTATCGTAGTCACGCGCGAGACAACTAAAAGAAAAATAAAGAACAGCAACTAAAGGACGGACAAAGCAAAGTCGAAGGCTATGTGCAGCGGCAAAAGTGTTTTGCTTGTTCACAGCGGAAAAGACGTTATCTGGAAACCCGTTATCAACATCACCGAGACGTTGACGGCATAAGCGTTGTTGCCATAACTCACTCGTCTGACGTGTGGGTCCGCATAATCAATGAGCTTCGCAGCGGATGCGTCATTTCGAAAGACAACTTCATAGAGAAAATTTGCGCAGCAAACAAAAAGCAGCACTGAAACTTTGTTTCTCAGCTCAAGATTTGCGTGAGCCTCTAAAGCAAGCAACGCATAGCCGAGCAATAAGCGCGAACGATGCTGTCGGAGTTTAACGTCTACAAACCCGCGGTGCTTTCACTGTACTTGATTTCTCTTCCAATCTTAAAACTCCACTACCAAGTTCGCCCTGTCGCTGATGGGAGTTTTATTGCTTCGATATAATCGGATGCACGAAATATTCTATTAGGGTAAAGTGATGGTCGCTTTTAAAACAATTTGTTTGAATAATGCGAAACAGAGTTAGTATCGGCTTCGCAATAACTCGCCCTGCCTTTCTTTCTATTTATTCGGCCTAGGCATTGAAATATATACGGCAATAAAGGTCGCGAAAGAGTTCGACCGTGCATTTTAGCTTTCTTTACTGTTATGTTTCTTTGCGGTACACTAGAACGAAAAGAAAGCAGTAGAACGGAGACAAACCAAGATGAGACGGGATTATGCCGAGTTTTTTCTAAGAGGAGGAAATAACGGACTCCTTGATAACCCGATTTATTTCACTGAGTGATGCAATATTTTCAGGCAACGCGAAAAGAATCTTCAAGGAGTGATTTACCCATCCACGTGGACACGTAGAAGTGGGGAAAAGAGGGAAAAAGAGCGGAAAGAAAAACATGCGGCTGGTGGAGGGACGGAGGACGGCCGGACGCTTGTCTATGCCCTCCAGCTTCCTATGCAAAAGAAACCTTAACGATTTGACTTTACAATATCCAGCACTGAGTGAACGCGTTGAGCAACGTCTCCCACCAAAATCGCCTGTACTTGTTGCTGCGCTACTGGCCTCCTATCCGGCTCTAATGTGGGTGTGCCCCTAACTATGCTTTTTGGTGAGCTCTTCTGAATGCGGTCGCTACAGTAAAGTAACTCGCGCAACTTATTACACGATACCTTAACGACTGGTAGTCTGACGTCTATAAGTTTGCGAACTTGTAAACTACTTGACGTCACGAAGAAAGTGTATAGTTATGAAACAGACGCATAAGGGAGCCATATCGCAAAATTACTGCCTCCGACAAAAAAAAAAGTATTTTCAAGAGGTCCCGTATTTTCGGCAAGATTTTCAAAGAACGACGGCCAAAATTATTGCTAAAACACTGTACGCTATCACTTCTTGATCAGAGCTAGGAGCACATCGCGCGCTATGAAAACGATCAGACATTAATGTAACGGAAACGCTGCATATCAGACCGTGACAAGGCTGTTGTACAATGCCAAATTTTAAAGATATTATTCCAGCCTGACACTGCCCACGTCTTGGCAATTGAAATCTCTTATAAGAACATAGCGGAGGAGCTCCATTCTAAGATTTTTTTGGCCTTCTTTGAGGGACCTTTAGGAGTAAAATAAATTTGACTCAGAAGTAACTGTCATTGTTTCTGAGGAAATTTCAAGGAGCGAAATTTTCTCGTTTTTTTTTTAGAAATCTCTGGATATCCCCAACTGGCGCAGAAAAAGGGGCTAAAAAAATATGAATTCTTGGTTTAATTAAGGAAATTTTCGGTTACGCATGGAATATCACTGGAACACAATAGGGAAAAAGAAACAACCAGGCCCTCCAGACAACCAATTGGTAGTGTCCATAGAGCTACTATAGTACTCAGCTTCTGCTTTCTTTCGAATAAATTCTAGTAACCGCACATGCTGGAAAGTACGCCGTCAAAACTTTTCCCAGACGGCCACGCCAGTAATCCTGCCCACACCCCCCATACTTAGGGCCGCCGACGCATTCAAAACAAGCACCAAGGACTCAATACAAAGTTTTCAAGATGGAATCAAAACAAGGAAGTGAAAACAAAGCACCAAGAAATTTCACGGTGGCCTCTTACGCTCCCTGACCTCGCCAACAACACAGGGAGACGGACTTCAAAACCCTTGAGAGAGGTGCGCTCTGGCGTGCGTCGTCCAATCGTACGAGCTGTCAGCGCAGGCGCGAGCAAAAACAACGCTCTCATCTCGACAACAGCGAGCCTCGTAATTCGAACGCAACCCCACGCGACTCCAAACTTATAATACCTCGCCGCGCCCCTGGCTGTTCATTCCGCGGGAAAATGGAGCGCACTTCGCGCGCGAAAAACTGAACGTGGTTCGGCAGCGATATCTTTTTCTTGCTGTCGTCCACTTATGGCAACAACACTCTGTAGACTGCCCCCCTCCCCTGCCTCCCGTAGCCGCTATCCTCTCCTGTCTAACTTTTCTATCGAAAGCCTATTTCTTTTGAGGTACGCCACGTTCGCAGCAGCATGGAGAGGCCTACGACGCAGCTAGCCGCCAACGCTAATGCGTGGGTGCGGATTTCAGCGAGGAACGTGCTGGTTCTAACACGTGTGCACAATCAGGAGGGGTGCTGGGAAGAGCGGCGGGATGGATATTTCTCGGGTTTTCACGTTCGCTCTTCGATCCCTTCTTCTTCTCCGTCTTCTTTTTCACCTTCTCCGGAGGATATGTTCGCCCACTACACACCAGGGGCAGCGCCGCCACGTGATGAAGAAAAATCAAGCCTCGTGCAGTTATCGTCACGCCTCGGCTAATTCGATTAAGGGGAACGGACGCCCGCGAGATGCTGCCCGGGCCGGCAGCAAAAAGAAAAAAAGAACACGTCTCTGGATATTCTTCGAGGCTCCTGAGAAGGCTCCGTTATACATCGTGCAGAGGGGCCTAAAAGTTTGTGCAAGTTATAGGTCGGAACGCAAGCAGGAATCACTGATTTCTCCTTTCCTTCGAATCCCTTAGCGCAAGCTCTTTTCCTTCCATTTATTCGGCCCTACTGTTTGCCGCTGACTTTCCTGCGCCATAGAGTGTGCGCGCGCAGACACGCACAGACTGTTCAAAATAGACTTGATGAAGCGCAGGACTGGCCTGGAAGCAAAAGTTTTCTGCGATGCTTGAATATGCAAGAGACGACGCAGCGCGGAGAGTGGGATAACGCGCCAAAAAATAAAGGAGGAAATAGAAGAAGGTATATCAAATCCTGGAAAGACAAAGAAGGACGAGCTTATAGAAGCGGCGTCACTCGCTTATGCCGCCACAAGCACCGAGGCATGGTCTTCCAGAAAGGCAGAGTTCGGACAACTTTTTAAGAGGTCGCTGGAGGAGAGGATGTGGTTGGTGGAGAGGAGGAAATCGTGGCAGCGTATCGTGAAGGCGCGTACGCGGGCGCGTATGCGAAGAACTTGAACGAGGAACTATGCAGGCCGACCGGCTTCGCTGGCCGCCCATAGGCAGAAGGAGCCTCTATATTCGCTTCTATCACACACGCGCGGCGCCCAGCCATCGGGCTCAATATATCATGCGCGGGAATTTGTCTTTTCGGGAAACGCCTCACTAGTTTCTCAATGAGCAGTAAGCGCATCGGCTTCGCGGTGCTTCCGCCGCTGCTGCAGCTGATGCCGCGCCGCCGCCGAGTGGGTTGAATTGATGTATGGTAAAAAATGCGCAATCCACCGCAGCCACCCTCATTTTTTTTATATACATATAAGAACTCTTGTTCTTGTTTCTGTTCGTTTCTCTGCGCACCTCTTTTTCTGTATCCACCGCTCTGCAATACTTCTTCCCTCGTACGCACGGCTGAAACTAAACGGTTGATTTCATATTTGTTTTGACCGCAACGATCGCTATCGAAGCAGGGTCCACGCCGGCGGTGCCTGCCTCTCCCCGTCCCTCGAGCTCCTAAAGGGAATATTAGGCCCGGATATTCCGTCATGTCAAAAACTCTCGGTGCATCACTTTCATTTTCTATGCAGATGACGATGCATTACGTAATATGGAACCCGCACCGCTTCGGCACAAAAAATACGGAAAACAAAAAAAAGGGGGGGGGGGGGGAACTGAAGGCTCTGTACAGCAGCAGGGAAGGATGTCGCTGCTGATGGCTCCGATGCATCGGCGTTTCTTTCTGCCACATCGAGCGTGCATAAGTGCGTGCTAAAAAAAGAAAAAAAAACAAATTCCACTGGAAAAACATATACATTCGAAAGGGACCAGCTTTGCAGGACTATAGTGCGGAAGAACCGGTAGTGCCTGCAAGTAAGGGCGTCCGCGGGAACACCCCCCTGAACGTTCCTCTCCCGTCAAAGGCACATAATAAATCTCCCACGTTAATTTTCATCGTGATCGGATTATGCGGTCACTAACGTAATTGCTATAGGCTCAATGGCAGCGATGTGCTCCGCTCGTAATGCTTGAAACAACCGGATATGCCTATTGGGAGTTAACGTCATGGGGTTGAGATAGAAGCTGCGCGAGGTATGTTCGCTCGTTCACATTTATTCTGCCAAAAACATAACGGGCTTAACCTAAGCCATTAAAATAATTATTAACCGAATTACATTCTCTTGTGACGACCGTGGTGGAGCATAGTTAATGATGACGGAGTAAAACAAGCTACTGTTTATCACTTGTGTCTCTGGAATAGTGCACGCAACTTATACATATTCACTGGTTCTCACAGCGATAACTAACGCTTTTATCACATATACACACAATCATTTATTCAAGCTTCGTTCAGAGCGTCACGGGCATTCATTATCACAGGCATGATCAGGCGTTCAGAATCGAATTTTTCTTCCTATCGAAGATTCTCGTGATTAAATGAGCCTCATATAACAAACTAAAATTGTGACTTCACAGATGACTATCTGTTTTCAGATAAGAATGTCTGAATACAAAGTAGGTATTTTCCTTTTTACGCAGCTGTGAAGATTCACCTCCATCATCCGAATACCGGCACATAAACGCTATTTTCCAGCCCGTTTTCCATCGTCTCCACACAAACTACCTTATGTTTCTACCACTGCTTCACATTGTATTTCTGGAGCGACCGACCGATATAGTCGTTGGTGAATATGCTTCCGCGAATCACGCTGACAGGGCAGGTGCAATTCCAACACTGATTTAAACTTGCAAGCTGCTGCCTAACGGCTGTCGACCGCTACATAAGTGGGTACAATAAAGTAAGAACGGTCACTGCACACACACAGGCAGAGAGGAATCCCATGCTTTCTGAATGCGGATAAGCCACATGATCTGCGTTTCCTGGGCCCCTCAAGAACGGTAGAGGAGCGTACTAAGGTATTTCACTTCGTTTCAGATGCAATCCCGCGCTCCCAGCGACCGCCCTTCTCACCAGCCAAGGTGCCACTGACACGACCGGTTTTAAGTGCCACCCACGCCCTTCAAAGTGAACGACCCCGTTTTACGTGGGTCTCAATGCGTGCAAGCCATCGTCGATGAGTTGGCTCCATGGTGGAAGCCCCGCAAGCCTGCGCATTCGGAAAGCCATCGGCTACGGGGTGTTCACGAAGAACGTTAAGGGCCTCGAAAGCGGAAACTGTATGCAGGAGAGCAGAGCACGGGAGTTCGAACCTCGGTGTTCTACCTCAGGGTTAGGACCGCGAGGTCCTCGAAGTCACGAGAGGTATATATAGCAGCCTGCAGAGCGCGGCAGTGACGAACGGACCAAGGGCAATAAAACGCACGCCGGCCGGCGCATCTGCGGCCAACCGAGTAACTGCCGTGGACAAACGAAGCCCATGCACATAAAGATTCCACGGCAGGGTGGACAATAGCTTGAGGGGACCGCGGTCTCCCGCACCTGCCGGGGAAGCGAGAACCGCGGACTGCGTCCACTGGCACCGCGTACGCGCTCGGCAAGCCAAGCAAGCGACCGACACCGATTGAGTGTTCGTGCGCAAGCTATGCGTCTCTTCACTGAGGCTCGATCGGTCGTTACGGTGGAGCCAATATTCTTAGTGGCTTTGCTCACAGCCGCAAGCCGCTCTCTAGCGCCTTTTTCTTGTTAGCAATGTTAAAGTTTCTTTCCCGTTCCTCAGTACTGATCAGGTACTGCTCGTCGACGTCAGCGCCGCCTGGTGTTTTTATTTTCTTTTGCTGACATGAGAGTCACTTCGACTGCCCTAAAAATGTAAGTTATAGTGAAGGAAGTTTTCGTCATACTTGCTTCACAACCGGCAAGAACGTTCAGAATCTGCAATAATGTTCAGAAAGCGACAGTATCCTCAATAATTTTCATCAAGAGCACAAGCGGAATTACAGCCGGAGCCCTCCACTACGCCGTCACCAGAGCCTCCGTTATAAACATGGTCTATAGTCTTTCTGTAGACTTCTTATAGACTACATTGCCTAGGTATTTACTTTTGTCTATTCACAGTCTACAGTCTGTCTATGACACAAGTCACAAAAGTGCATGGTTATAAATCTGTCTATAGACTGTCCATGGGCCATAGAAATTTTTGTAAGCGCTATGTGCTGCTCTGGAACGTTAATAACACATACCGCACACGTTAACAACATACCACATAACACGTATACCACCCTTCGTCTATTTTCTTCTCAGAAGTAACATCACTAGAGTCAGAGAGAGAAAGACAGAATAAAGGAAAGACAGGAATGTTAATAAGACAATGCCCAGTTACCCGCCCTGTACAAGAACCCTCCCCTGCTTGGGCACCGCTGCTGCCTGCAGTATTTGGAAATAAATAAATAAACAAATAAATAAATAAATAAATAAATAATGAACTACACAACCTGATGCACAGAAAAAGTTACCGAAAAGAGAAAATCTATGGCACTAATAAAGAAGCCAATAACAGTAAAAAAAAAGTATGCAGTCTCTGCGCGAGGGCACGGTACGCGCTAAGCCGCACAGAAGAGCAACGCCCCGATAGTACAATCCATTACTCAGCACCCACGCGCATACGGACACAGGGTACGCGCTCGCAAACACGCGATGGCCTCTCGCAACTTCAGAGCATCAGACGGCCAGACAGTGGCGCTGCTGGCGGGTGCGATTGACTGGGACGCATTAAAAACTGATTTTTATGAACAAGGCGAGGCGCCCGATCGCCTCGCTGGAGGACGAATTTGAATAACGCGCCGCGCGGCGCTCTGTACTTTATTTGCTGGCGGAGAGCACTTCGGGCTATACGTGAATAACCGCCGCAGAGAACTAGATGCGTCGTGGGCTGCCGTGGAGGAACGGAAGGAGGGCGAGGAAGAAATGGCGCAACATTCGGAGGTCGTGGGTTCGGATCCCACCGGCGGCATGGTTGTTTTTTCTGCTGCTTTACAAGTAATTTTCTTTAAGCTATTTATTAATCAGTATTATTACCCCACTGATAAGCATAACACATAAAAAAAAAATTAACGTTCCCGTATGCACCTTGGTTTCGTCGACTGTTAGCTCCCTTCATAAATTTGTCAAACGGGCCCCTCATTTCATTTAACTTGTCTGCTAATAGCTTAACGAGGGTCTCGGTTCTGGCAGTCTTGATGCCATAGGTAGCATAAGAGGGCTCTCGCACAGTTTCCGCCCTCGCCGTTAGATGACGTTCTACTTCACGCTCGCGGTATTACAGGACGTGCTACGTCCGCCGCTATGGTCGAGGGTGGCGCTGGTGAACACTCTCAAGGCTCGCTTACACCCAGTAAACATAAATACCCACGAGAGCAGCAGATTGGACAGCCGTCGCCGTAGCTCAGTTGGTAAGAGCACCGGACGCGATATTCGGAGGTCGTGGGTTCGGATCCCACCGGCGGCATGGTTGTTTTTTCTGCTGCTTTATAAGTAATTTTCTTTAAGCGATTTATTAATCTAAGTATTATTATCCCACTGGTAAGCATAACACATTAAAAAAAAAATTAACGTTCCCCTATGTACCTTGGTTTCGGGGACTGTTGGCTCCCTTCATATATATATATATATATATATATATATATATATATATATATATATATATATATATATATATATATATATATATATATATATATATATAAGCAGTTGATACAACGATGCTTACTTCCAAAGTCTCTTCTTATGAGCCCGTTTTATCACCAAGCACGACGATGCGGTACCCCGTGGGATTTTCTTACTTCGAAACACAGTGCACACTAAACAAATTCTCACCCTCAAGGGTGCAAACCAGCTGTCCCCAGACGAATACCCTTTTGGGTGTTAAAAAGGGTGCAGAGATCAGCACCCTTCAGGAAGGGTGCAGAGCATGAAAGCTTAGAGGGCGTGCATCAGTTAAAGGCTTTTGCTTCATGGGTAGATCAACGTGGAGCACCATTGCAACATGCATTCGTAGAGGTGTTATGGAAAAATCGTACCCGTTAATGAGGGTGCAACCATTACATCCTCTAAAGTATCATTAAGTGCACCCTTCCTTAAGGGTGCTGATCTCTGCACCCTTTTTTAGCACCCAACAATTGGAAAAGGGTGTTCGTCTGGGGATAGGTGATTAACACCCTAAAGGGCGAGAAATTGTTTAGTGTGTGCCTCCCGCAAATCTATGTCCACCTTTGCTTGCACCAGAAGATGGTTTATGAAGGTTTAACGTCCCAAAGCGAATCATGGCTATGAGGGACGCCGTAGTGAAGGGCTCCGGAAATTTCGACCAACTAGGGTTCTTTAACGTGCACTGACATGCAGAGCACAGTACACGGGCCTGTAGATTTTCGCCTCCATCGAAATTCGACCGCCGCGGCCGGGATCGAGCCCGCGGCTTGTATCAGAAGAGAGAAACTGAACCCCAACGCATATTTCAATTTCTTTTTAGAGGGGAAAAAGGGGGATAGCAATAAAAAGGAAAGGAGCAAAGGATTGAGAACCGTCAGCGTGGTTCAGGTGTCCAACGATATATGAGACAGATACTGCGCCATTTCCTTTCCCCCAAAAAACCAATTATTATTATTATTATTATTATTATTATTATTATTATTATTATTATTATTATTATTATTATTATTATTATTATTATTATTATTATTATTATTATTATTATTATTATTATTATTATTATATTCCTCTAGTTGGCAATCGACAGTAAAGTGTCAGTAGACAAAACACTGACAAAACGACAGAATCGGTTCTCCGCAGGAGAGAACTGTCGTTGTCACCTGACTGCCGACACAGTACCTGGACCATTCATAGGCCTGCACTATCTCTGCTCTTGATGACGATCATCACGAGATGACTCGATGTTATGAATGCAGAAAACGGCTAATTACAGCTGCAAGAAGCGACATTTGTGGTGCCTCTGTGCGTACCTCGCCGTTTTATGAGGAGTTGCATGAAGACTGCGACGAATTCCCTACTGCTTCTCCGCGAGCGAAATGCCCAGGCTGTCTAAAAAGTTGACCAACACGACGTGTTAGTTGGAAAACAGGAGGTGTTCGGCATATTGGAAGGCTAGCAAGGAGGGAGACATACTCAGAGGCATGTAGATATACATGAGGTCAGGTTCATGTCACAGGTTAAACTAAGCCACTGCGGCGGCCGCATGTCTAGATAAGCCAAATGCAAAACTGCTCGTGAACCGAGATTTTGGTGCGCACTGAAGAACCCCACTAGGTCAACGTAATGTTAAAGGCCTGCACCAGACCGTGTCTCACAGCACAGTTTAGTGAAGGCCTCGCTTGGCTATGCCACATAAACTCCTTCGAATATTATTACGACTGCTAGATCGTGCCAAGGTGTGGCATGTGAGGCATGACGAAATTTTTAACGGTAGGTTCTTCACTGCCTTCCAGATTTCTCTCGGACACGTTTCAAAGCCGTTGTGGCATCTTGCGAACAAGTTCGGCAACCATCGTTCTTGAACAGCTTAATTTGCCTCACATGTATATCACTTCAGAACATAATAGTGCAGCTCGCCTAGAAGACGTGATTAAAATTTGTAGTCGCTCGTACATACGCGAATCCGTGGAGCTGATTGACCCCGAAGCTCCTGATGTACAGTCTTTGCCAAAAGAAAGCAGGCTAGACGGTTTGCTTCTCAGTCGTATACAGAAGTTATTATGACAGCTCTCAAGCTCTATATCTCCGTATGGTAAGGAGAACCTTTGTCCTCCTCCTCCTCGAAGAACTTTTTGATCCTTAGGGAAGCCGTAAGGGCTCTACTATTCGAATGAGAAGCAAGCCATGAAGCCTGGTAACTTTTGGCAAAGGCTGTACACTCACTTCCCACTTAGACTATGCCAGCTGGAGAGCTATATATACGCTTCAAATGTGCGTTAGAGCTTAATCAAGCCGAGTAGATCATCATTCGCTTCGTTTGATAAACAAATTTGCCCCGGCATAAAGCAGCCCCGAGACGAAGCACGAGTCACTGCTTAGAGCTCGCATTTTTTGTGCCGGCGGGTACGCACGCGTCGACGACTTAGGAGCGACTCCCATCGTTCACGCAACGACGCCACACAATTACAGGCCGGATCTACATATATACTTCGTGTTGCGAAGACAACACGGGCGAACAAGAGCGTGGCAGCATTTCCCCATCTTCGCGCCATAACACAACTGCGTGAATTTTTGAAAACTCCAGCGTCGCGCGCGCTTGCAACGCCGGGGGGCGCAGCTTGGAGGGCGAGTTGACGTACAAGGAAGGGGGGGGGGGGGGGGGAGACGTAGTCGCTCGCACACGTCTCAAATTCGCATCCGACGTACACGACGACGCGTCACTGAGGCGAGCGTAAGCAATGCTCGTTTCACACAAAACGCGCTAAAACCATAGCGGAGCCAACGCTTGACGCCAGATATAAGCCGCCAAGTTCTAACACGATATTCGACCGGATAGATACACACGCAAACAGTTGCGGAGGCTGCGTGCAAGAAAGGCATCGCTTTTGTTTTCTGCTCGCCTCTTTCGCACGCCGCTAAATTAAGGTTGCAAAAAGGAGCAAGGTTTGCGTTTAATTTTTCAAGCGCGCACTCGCCTCGAGGACACGTTCTTGACGGCACGGTCTCTCCTATGCTTCGCTCTGTGTGGGGAGCTGTGCTAATCTATTTACCCGTACGTGTTACTCGTTTCTTTCCGTACTCTCCTCATTCACAGTTTGCCCTTGGGTTCTCACTTCGTTATTCGGGTATCATGCGATTAGACGAAATACAGTCGACTTCCTCCACCCTTAGCCTTCCCCTTTATCACTGAAGGGCGCCAAAGCTTACCCACCGTTCTTCCCTATCATTTTGTTTCCTCTTTCGGCGTATATGTCGTCAACACAACGCCTCTTTCACACTCGCGTTCAAATATTGCGTGTACCCTCTCCCTTTCCCTTCCTACCTACGCACTCGCGAGCAGCAACAGCTCACTGTGGTTTTCAGATTGGCTGCACGTTACGCATGCATGAATATGCGCGCCTTTCGTCGTCACCATGCGCGCGCGAGACATAGAGTTGCGGCCCTGGGAAGCATGCGACTGTAGGCTGGATTTCGGTCGACTGAGGCACCCGAACCACGCGCTATTAAAAACAACGGATCTTGCTTGCAGAGACCGAGCGCAATATATGCCGGAGTTTGACGGGGAAAGGAATGGAGAGGAAAAAAAAGGAAAAGAAAATATTAGGAGACAAAAAAGCACATCCTCCCCTCGGTCGCGTCACTCATACGAACGATAGCGCGGCGGTAAAAGCGGCGCATATACAATATACCGATCTAATATTCCATTTCGTGCATCTCTCAGTCGAAGTTGCATCTCATGCTGCGCCGCGTCTGCGATTACTTTTTTTTTCCGTCCGTTGTTACAGTTTACGCATATCTCTGCATCCTAAAGACAACGAGCGGCTTTTCAATCTCTCGCGCTGCAGCCGTTTGCAAACGTAAACAATGTTGGCCGCCAGCGCGCCAAAAACTCTTTTATTCTTCCCACAATTGCTTACCGTTTCTTTTCGAAGAACTCTCTTCGGGCTGAAGCCTTATATCTTCAGACCAAACGCCACTTCGGTGTCTTCAAAACTGCCCTTTCATCGCTTGCATATGACGCGTTTGCATACAACGAGGACATCCCAAACGCGCCAATGCAATATGACTACAATTCCACCCTATATACAGCACCCTTTGTGGAGGCTCAATGGCTGCTGCATGCTGTCATTAAGTGATGAGATAGCGAGTCCGAACCCGGCCGCGGTTGCCGCATTTCGATGGACACAAAACGCAAAAAACCGCGTTCGTATACAGAACCCAAAGTTAACCCTCCACCAAGACCTGTCTCGTAACCCACAGCGCTGCTTCGATACGTATAAAAGAATTCATCAGAATTAATTCAGAGTATTTGCACCCCATTCCAGCCCACTTTTCTAGAGTGCCGGTAAAGCTATCTGGTGGGCGTTGGAGCAGCAAAGCTTGCGCAAGACACTTGTTCTTGGGCTAGTTAGTCTGTATGATTGCAAGAAAAGAAATGACTTTTTTTGTATTTTGTAAAACCTAGCGTTGTGCTTTATGTGTGCACACAATATACTGCACAGGGCTGCGGGCCCACTGCTTTCCGTGCAGGCACTGAGATCAGAGGAAATAGTCAACTGTTGTTTTTGTTTTTGGTTTTTTTCAGCGAAGTTCTTTCCCACGTGATGTTCCGCCGGGATTTGTGCACTCATACCGGCGAGCGCCAGCACAATACAATGATGCGACAGTGCTTTCGGCCTGACGTTCGAGCTAAAGACTCCAAAGTTTTATCTGGCAGCCCTGCCGAGGCGACTGAATAAACACAAAACCGAGGGGATTAGCGTAGCAAAAGGAGTTGTGTTCGAAGATATGTGACACGTTCTTAGGTACAACGTGTCCCCGGAATTGAGCGCTGGAAACGAGCAGAGTAAGACGGTCAGTTCTCTCCTGAATTTGGCACCTTATTTAATGCGAAGAAAAATGTTTTCGAATCCCGGCAGCTCTAATCGTGTTTTTACACCGGGTTGTGTCCTGAGCCGTTCGTTCAACACCATCCATTTCTCTCACCTTTGTATCAAACGGGTGCTCGGTGCGCTGAATCGGCCCCGCAAGGACGAAAGATAGCACGGCGTTCTCCACTTGTGAGATTTACGTAAGTTTCTGAGAAAAAGCCGATAAAGCCGTCTTTCATAACGAGTTATTTCGCTTCGCGTCAAGGTTTTTAGTCTCTAAAGGCAACAAGACCGCTTCGAATGATTGCATTTAGCAATTTTTTTTTTCTCGTTTCATTCTCTCTTTCTAGAAAACCGCTCCACAGCAAACTCCCGAACGAATTCCCGCGCCCCTCTGTCCTCCGCGGCTTCTCAATCGAGCCGCGGGACTTCGGCGCCGACCCGGGAGATGGCAGCACCACACAGCCGGCGATCTCCCGACCATTGAACCTCGCTGTGCAGCAAGCACATTGGACATGAATGACTCTCCTGCCTAATGCATGGCGTTATGCTCGATGAAATATCACACTCGTATATCAGTTCGGCTGTAGATGCCACCGCAATGTTCCCAGTAAACTTCATTTTTTTTTTTTTGAAGCTTTGCAAAGCAGTCGACCTTCAGTACGAAATTAACAGAGGCTGAAAATTTCGTCCAATTGTGCTGAGCTAAGGGAAGGCATTTAATTTCAGCAATAAAAGAAAAAAAAGTTTTCGCGAATTCATTTCATATTTTATCTTCACATATTTTTCCGCCCACCATATAGAGGGCCGGATACGAGTAAGTGGTGACCACCTTCGTGCAAGCGCTTAAAAAAAAATGTGCTGACCGTGTTGTTCATTATTAAAATGGCATTGTTTTTCACGTTGTTAAGGTCCTAAGCTGGCAACTTTGAGTATCGCCTTCGAGGTAAGCTTAGACTTGTGAAACAAGCACAATATAGGCTCCTTGCATTTTGCTGCAGCGTTATGTAAATGTATGCAATATTCTGTCACATTTTATTTCGCACTTTGCTTCTTCTGCAACGCTCCTGCAATACAAATTAAATTTCTTTGGCGAAATTTTTAATCAGCTGATTAAATAGATCGCGAGTAATTATTCGACTTTAGGCCTCAATGTATAGAGTGGTGTCCTCACCAACTTCAGTATGTTTACTGATGTTTTATTTTATCTTTTTCAATTGAACTGACCTGAATAAGAGGGTATATTTTGAACGACTTAGCTACAATATCAAGAAATTATAGGCTAAAGAATCCACGCAGCAAGTTTATTGCCAGCTCCAAGAACATGCCGTTATCGCCTCACTTCTAATGTTTCGGTTTTTTACCGGTCCTGAAATATATTTGTTATATGGTTTGAATTTTGCGTTACTAAAGCTAGGGAAACAGCATTGATTCCAGCTTTTTTATCGCGAAAACTGTGCTGCATGGAGGGCCGTGCCGTTACACAATCTGGAGTGTCTTTGTTCGGGCAATGTTAGCTTACAGTACACCGCTTGGCGAGCATTGCTACTCTTCTCGTATTCTTGAGAATCGAATTTCCCAGCGAAGATTTACTGACCCACCTGCGTAAGCATTACGCAGAAAAGAACGCGAAGCCAGGCATCATGAATCAGCATATCTCTAACGTATACTGAGCGCTAAGCGCAGAGACATGTTGTAGCCGGTGTACACGTCAAGGACATAGCGCTGCTCTAGAGACTGAAGAGTAAAAAGTATGTCGTATTTCACAGGTTTTGTTGTGATTCTTATTTATAGGATCGAGGCAGCTTATTAAAGTTTCAGAACGCGAGCCCTGTTTCATTTGCCGTGGTGCTAATATTCAGTTAGCACCGGAGTAAGAACACCAGAATGCGTTCGCTTGCATCTCGTTTACTACTGAATGTCTCCTTCTATTGCGTTCGCGTTACCCCGAGGGTGTTGCGTTCGCGTTTTATGGGCTCTTCAACTCACGTCCCAATTTAAATTAAAAATCATGCCGATTCACATAAGCAATGCTGCTCACTCCATGTGAAATACAATGTTCGTTGCTTTCTGCAAAAAAAAGAGAGAGAGAGAAGCTGTTAAAGTTTTGTGAAACTCTCGTCACTACGTCATTCTCGCTTCCGATAAGCCTGAAGAGGCCATTGTACGTCCTATCCGATATTCCCTCCGCAAGTGTGTCCTTGAAATGGTTATGGTGCATTAATTACTTCCCGGCGAGAATATTCGGTGTCTGTTGCCGTGCGCCTCGCAACGATTTAGTCATTTATTGTCCTTCCTGTTCTTATGTCCACGCTTACCGCTTGCTTGTACGTGCGTATAATGCGACGCAAAATGAGATGAAAAAGAAACAAGCAAGTCATACACGAAGCCTTGGACTCTGCTCGAGTACCACTTTGCATAACGCGAACAGTTTTGGCCTCTCTGCGTCACGTCGGCGTGGTTAGCTGGGGTCAGCGCAACTGGCCGATCAACAATCGCTGGTGTCACAGGCCGAAGACTAGCTGGGTGCAAAAAATAGTGCTTGTCTCCCACTCCCTCTACGCACACGCCACAAATTCCTTTTGCTTTTGCACTCCCTTCTTTCATTTTGCGATCATTGTTTCATCCACTTTATCTTTTCACGTAAACATTTTGTCTTTTCACATAAACTTGTTTTTATTTCTTTACGCGTAAAAGACGATTCGCTCGCAAGCAATAGCCGCGAACTTTCTGTCTGCACTAAGCGGCTTTTCCAGAAAAGTTGCCTAGCTCTCGCGCCGCCATTAATTACATTAAAAGAGCTGATATCGAAAGAAAAAAAACTTAAACTCGGAAAAGATTAGATGCAAAACCATGGTTAGAATTAAGGTTAGTGTTTCATCCACTATATCTTTTCACGTAAACATTTTGTCTTTTCACATAAACTTGTTTTTATTTCTTTACGCGTAAAAGACGATTCGCTCGCAAGCAATAACCGCGAACTTTCTGTCTACACTCAGCGGCCTTCCACAACAGTTGCCTATGATCTAGCGCCGCCATTAATTACATCAAAGGTGCTGATATCGAGGGAAAAAAAAATAAACTCGGAAAAGATTAGATGCAAAACCATGGTTAGAAATAAAGTTAACCTCTCGCATCGACACAAAAACGAAGAAGAAATACAAAGACGCGTGAAGAAAAAGATAAAAAATTCCGAATGACTTTAGCGGGACAAACACGCCCATACCTATATATACATACAGACAGAAACACGAATACGCGTGCCCGTGTTGTGAGAAACCTAAGCGACAGGTCAAACGACTTCTGGCGCAGTTGCCGAAGACTGAACAAAACAAGATGAGGCAAACAGGAAGACAAAGAGCATCAGCGGCACATACAGAAAGGAGTAGGCATGAGCTATCTCTCGATCCGGGACGACATTCTAACTCCGAAGACGGAGAGGCAGGGAGAAAAAGGCAGCGCTATACCGACGGCGCTTCGAACCCGAGTCGCAGGCCCACCGTCTGCGCCGCCTACCGCGCATTCTTATTCATAGCCCGTGGTGCTCTTTGTGCCACCGTTGGTCGGGAAACAACCCTCTGCCCCCCGACAGGGGCTGCGCGCAGGATGCCGTCGCAGACGCCGCCGCCGTGCCTTTTCGCAGTGGCGCGTGTCGCAAGCGCCGCCGGTTGAGCGACGGGAAGCGAGGGAAGAGGCCGGAGGGGAAGAAGGGAGGAGGCAGACTCACCGGCGCCGACGTGGCGGTCACGCCGTGGGCCGCCGGCGCCAGCCGGGATGGACCGGGCTCACCTTACTCCGCGCGTTGCCACGGGAGACCCGCCGCGCTGGCCAGTGCGCCGCTCGCGCCACACTCACTTATACTCGGGCACCCCGAGGCCCGTCTTCCTTTTCGTCCCCCCTGCTTGCATTCGCTGCTGTGACACGCATTTCGCCGAGCAGCCTGTTTGCTTCTTCGCTGGCAGCGACAACTGATGAGAGACTTTCTCCGCGGCAAATGCCGTCGTAGTTGGCCCCAATGTTGCACATTGTTGCCGATAGGTCGCGTGTTCTCGCGGCCGCCCCGTGAGAATAGCCCACACACGACCATGGGCCATAAGAGAGATGCGGGCAGGGCAGTCTGGCGCCCTCCGGTACATGCCACCTGTGGTCGCGCCATCCAGGTGGTTCCGTGAGTGGTTGCACTTGGGAGAAGTAATCGTCGATGCTACTATCATTGCCACTTGTTCGCCCGTAGGGAAAAAAAGCACCTGGGCGTTTTCTTCCCCATCCTGTGGATCTCCAGTGCGATACTTGTCGTTAAACGTAGCGGCATCTCTTTACTGAAAAAAAAAAATGTTCTTTTTTCTCCACTGCTATCCTTCCAGATTTCAGCCTTTTCTTTCGTTTTCCTCTTTTCTTTTTTATTTGTTTGTCCTTCCCATAGCGGTGCCCGTGCGCTTTGAGAAGAACCAGGAGGGGAACTACAGCTGGGTTCGGGACCCAAAGGTGGCGGTTACCGCCTCGGGCCGGTCCACAAGTCGCTGCTGGCTTGAAGCGGTGGGGGACGCTCGACAGGTAGCGGTGGGCTTAGAGACATGCGACTTGTGACGCGAGATTACCACGTGGATGATGATGGGAACATGATGGTTTGTTTCCCGCCCTTGCACGGACGCACGGAACCCGGCAGGCACTGGACGTCTGCAATGAGGGCTCAACGTATGCAGTTCAAATGCGCGACGTCATCATTCGTCTTATAGTTACGAGAGCGCTATATACTGCACAGGAACGCAGCAGCTATTCTTTTTCTTTTTCGGAGGGGCCCTAAGTAGGTTGATGTATTGGGGTGGGGGTTGCGAGGAAGAATTGAAAGGGGGGGGGGAGGGGTCAGCTTAATGTCGGGAGGCGAGGGGGACCCATGTCCTCTTGGGCCCTTCCTTGGGCAAGTTTAAGTCTCTAATACTGCATCTTCAGTGCTTCCCTGATAACGCTGCGACCCGGAACTCTGACTACAAGTCGTGGGTTCACACTTGCACTTTGCAAAAACCTGGCTCCTGGTTAAATGGGGAAAAAAAAAGACAGACGATCGCTACGTGACTAATCCGCAAGCGTGCGCTATTTGTCGGCCAATAACAGAGAAAAGAAGGATAATTACGCCGGATGACAGCGTTGTTTTTATTTGATTCAGCGTCCGGCTGCTGAGTGCTGGCAGGTCTGCGGCCCTGTAACCATGCGCGGACGAACTAATGCCGCACCCACGTAACGCCAGGCGCGTCCGGGCCGAGTGATGTGTCCGCGTTGCAGACGAGCAATCCAAATATACACACACCAGACCTCGGCAAGAGAGAGCGACCATCCATTGCGACAGCCAACGACGAGTACCGCGTGCACGTGCTTCTTGAGCGCTCCGCGAGACGCCTCAACTGCGCGCGCATATGCAGACGCTCTCCTCGAGGCGACACAACACGCCTGTCTCCCAAGAGAGACCCGAAGGGGTCGACCGGCCCTTATCGTGTTCCAGATGGAGCGACAGTAGGCAAAAAAAAAAGAAAGACAGAAAGAAAGAAGAAAGGGATGCCTTTCGTCTCTCCTTGCAGCCAGGAAGCTGCCGTGGTAGCTAGCAGGCTGCAGGACGACGCCCACCGCAGCTCGGCGCATCAGGGATAGCGTGGGCTGTGGAGATGGCCTCTTTCTCACGGATGCTGTGTGGAGGCGCGGAAGCTACTGCTACGCGCCGAGAGAAAACGTGCGCTTGAAAACCGACGCGCCCGAAGCGACAGCATTGCGCAAGCTGTGCAGCGCGTCGCTGCCGTCTCTGCGTGCAACTCTCCGCTAACGAAGTCGCGCGCGTAAAAGCCGCCCAAGAGCTAGCTGGCTGCCGCCTCGAAGAGCAGCCAGCTCCGGATAGCACAGGAGCCGGTCCGAGTAACGGAGCCATGTCCGTGTCGTCGTCGTTCAGGGAGAAAGTGAGGTCGCTGATGTCACCACCAACGGATGCAGAGAGCGAAGGTCACAACAAAACGCGAGAATGTGCACAGTCGACTCCGTGCCAACGAAGTTGCTCGGAGCGAGTAGTTCGATACGGCAGGCTTCGTACAACGTGCCAAGACAAACCATCTGTGTTTGCCAAGAGGGAATGTGGCGACTGTTTCCGCATAAAAGCGTACCGAGTATCTGGAACCGCAGTGACAAGTACGCACTTGCACCATGCAGTTTCAGCTGCATGCTTCCGCATGCAGCAAGTGCCTTTCCAGACTGCTGATAAGTGTGGAAGGTTTGTAGCGACAAGCAAACGCTTTTTTTTCTGTTTGTCTTTTTTCTTGTGAAAGCACATCCGAGACAGGGATTGAAAACAAATTCTGCACTAAAGAGTGAAGTTTAAATATACATCACTCTCCTAAGCATTCCGGCTGATCCCCTTTCCAGCTACGCCACTGCTCACCTCTTCTTCGATATACACCTTCCTTCCCTATACGCCGTCCTTTGGTCACGAGTAGGCACAAGAACACCCGCCTGCTTCTTCGACATCCTCTTTTTTTTTTTCACTATTGCGAGCCATTAAAGCTCTTCACGGCAAACCAGAGAGCGAAGCTGACGTCTTCGTGGCTGCGCAGAATTTTGCGCCCTCGACGAGGGACTTCGAAACACCGTTTCAAATGGCTTTCGTCAACATCTCGCGTTTCTCGCTACACCGCGCTCTCAGTCGAGCGAGAGTGAGCCCCAGCCACCTCAAGCGCAGCAGGTGACGCACCATTTGATCGCGAGCGCCCTTCGACCTCCTCGCCGCTGGCCGGGCGGGCAACAAAGGCGCCTCTTTGATTTCACATCATTCGTCGCCTCCGCGTTCCTTCTTGGTCCATAGGCCGCGACCCCGTCCCGGCGCAGGCAAGGCTTCAAGTTCGACGCGCATTCCAGGGGCCCCATCGAGCGCGCCGCGGAAGCATCAGGTTCCAGCGAGCACAAAGGAGCGCGCGAACGCGCCCGCCGTCCTGGCGCCGCTGCAGCGACGCACGTCAGAACGCTCGCCGCGAGGAGTTCCGCGTGTGTGTACGGCTGTACACGCGCACGGGCCGACGGCGCGGACCAACACGGTTTGGCGCAGGGCCGCTGTTGGTGCTCTCAAATTCTGACACATGACTAACGATTGCGAGTCACTCGACTCGCAACATTACCGAGGCATCTTGTTTCCCGACGCGCCTGCAGCCGCCCAGCGAGAGGTGAGGGGTCGCGGTCGTCGCTCTGCAAAAACACAAGGCGCGTCGCCTGAGCCACTGACGCACGGGAGGAGTGCGGCGCTGCGGGGCCTGCGAATGGGGGGTTCACCGACCCCAGGAACGCTGATACGAAGCAGACCGGGGTGCTGCTCGCCTTCCTCCCGCTTCGCTACTTTTTTTTTCTTTCTAATCTCCTTGTTCTTTTCGCTTTTTCATTCGTTCCCTTTCTTCGCTCCGCGTCTACACGATTCTACCGTTAACAGCGAGCGCGAGCTCGCCGGCCCTGGTAAGCAGGCAGGAAGAGGACAGGAGACCGGGGATCCCTCGAGAAAGAGAGAGACATCTTCGAGAAGGGTCATCACGCTCGGATCATCGCCTCCTCCTGCTTTCGCCGGTGCAAGAGCGACCATGACGCACACTCGCGATGCTTCGTCGCATGTGTAACTCGAGACCGCCGACGGCAGAGACTGATACCGACCTACCGCCGTAGCGAGGCATGCGAGTCCCCCTTGAAGCAGCTCTGGTTCGCTCGAACGCGATTGCGCGCAGGAAACTGGCGTGCAATGGCGGGGGCACCTGTCACCGGAATCAGACATAAAGCATGGCGCGTCGCCGCAAGCGGACGAGATCTACGGCTTCGAGGACGCGCCAGCGACGCCATAAGTTCACGCAGTCAGCGCGCATGCGCGCAGGGCGACGCGCCTGAGTGCAGCCGACGCAGGACGTTGACAGGTGTTTGGGACAGAAGACAGATTCGGTCGTTGGCAGGACAAATAGGCTGCTATACGCCGATAGTCGCGGCGTTATACTTGTTGGACGCCGGAGACCGGAGGGTGACTGCTTTGAGGGCTGCACGAGCAGTGTTCGGTGACTAGCAGGGCAGCCGTTATGAGTCCTAAGAGGGTGCGAGAAACGCCCCTGCGCGTTGTTTATTTCCAGCTGCTGGCAGTAGATCAAAGGGCGGTTACAAACAAGGCGAGAACGGTTTGCCGCCGTGACGGCGTTTGCGGGGCGAGCGGGAGGAGCTTGCGGTGTACGGCGCCCCGTGTATTTTGGTCGAGACCGTAAAATATTGGCTTGTCGAGAGTCAAGCGGGCGAGCGCTGATGACCCGTAGTCGAGCGAGTAGCCTTGGCGGCGATGCCACGGCTACGGAGAACGAATGGCGGCCATTAAGATGACGTATGCACTACCCTCGAGAGCCCCCTTGCAAGCCGCCGGTCGAAGGCGAAGAAGCAGTTCATGGGGTTCCTGTCCTGCCTTCTTGTCTTTTTTTTTTTTCAGATAGGTTCGTTGCATGCTAGACAGATGCTGGACGTTATGGCACCACTCAGGCTGGACTTGTTTAAAAAGAAATCTTTGGCAGCTGTTCCGGGCAATAGTGTCATCATAACGGGAGAGGAGTGCAAATTCACGTCGTGAAAGCTTGCTCAGGACTTCCTGGCTGTTTGTACGTTTCCGTCATTCAGTGAAACTGACGCGCAGGCATCGTTTATGGCGCCGGAAATGGCAGCTCACGTGACGGTGCGTCATGTTCCGCCGTAGCAGGCAGATGCGGCTTAGGACGGAGGCTCGTAAATACTGTTGACTGCGAGGCGCCAGGATAGCAGGCGATCGGTGGCGAGAAGCAAATACGATTTCTTACGCGCTTTATTCTAAGTTCTTTTCTTGGAATCAGAGCACGTCTTCAACGCTAATGGTGCACATGCTGATCTGTTAAAAACTTCGTGATAGCCCGTTTAGGAAGCGGTTTTATTTTTCTTGGGCTTAGTGCACTGATAAGGCAAGTTGCCGGAAGCAATGAGAAAGGGCATGCTTAATGAGGCAATAAAAGACCAAGATTCAGACGGAATATTTGCGTTTATTCAAGGACTTATCCGTACTCGTCGCAGTTTTAAATGCGGCCTTCCGATCTATAGAAAAACCTTGAACTTTGTGAGGTCTATTTGTTGCACATGTATGTGCATGGTGACGCGATGTGTATCGCGCTCCTAGAAAAAAGCATTTTTTTCCTTTTCTGATCTGATTACTAATACGTGATTGTTCTGAAGTCGGAGCGATCAGCAGTGCATAAGCGTCGTAAGCACAGAGCATACGGCAAGTCAACGATCTCGTTTAGTCACATGACTCTCACTGTACTTTTTCTGCGTGCGAGTGACTGAAATCTAGATAGTAGAAATTTCCTACAGGTATTTAAAGCACGTAGTTCTCTTTGGAAAAACCCGCAATGCAACAATTTCCAAGAGGTCTCAAGGAAGCAAATGAAAGAAAAAAAAATCCTCTGCTATTCGTAACTGTACAGTTAATGCCGCTCAAGATGATGGGAACCACTGCTGAGTGCAACTGAACGCACTGTCAGTGTTGCAGTTGCAGGTATCGATTTATTCTGTAGTGCTATATAGCATATCCGACGCATGCCATAACATTTTCAATATTTGAATTCTGAGACAATTTAGGTGCTCCTAATCCGGAGGTTGCAGACGTGTATAGCATTATTCTAGGGCCTGTGAAATTTCTGCCTTTAAACTCCTAACTTATACCCACTGCAGGTCGTTCAAAAGCTACTCCTGTCGACTTTAAACGGACCACTGAGTGCATGAAAATAGCGTCTCCACTTGCATCAGCGCACCAATGCGCACTTACGCAAGTATTCTCACACGATAACATCATCGTCCACACGGTTGTTGCCTATACAGTTGTTCTTGAAGTCTGTTTCTCAAGCATGGCAAGCTTTTCAGGCAACCCTAGGACGTGATATACGCCAAAGAGTCTCCAGCAGCCATTAATAACGAACATTCCACGTCGCGCGGATCCACTGATATCTGCAGAAGCTTTCGCTCTCCTCAAGGCTACTGTACTATACCTCAACCTTCCTTCGCTCCACTGTTCCCTACAAACGCCCTGCACTCTGTCCAGCCGCAGGCGATCGCGCGCGATCACTCAACGAGCGGCGCACTGGAAACTGCGACGTGCGCACACTAACGGCCTGAGGGTGCCCTCCAGCACAACCACAGCGGTGTGAACTCACGCTTGGCCCCAACGATAACCGCAACCCAACGACGGTAACCGACGGTGTGTATATATACCCGGGGATCCTGGAGACACAGGCAGCCAAATTTTGCTGGCCCAAAACATCGTTGACTGTCCCCAGCCCACGGCTGTGCAGTGTCTCTGGCCAGGAACTATATCGAGCGAGCGCAAATTTTTATAGCGGGCCGCGTGCCATGCCATCATAACGGCGTCGCCTCGCTGTATAGGTTGCTCTGCCCTTATCTGGCTAGCACCTTTTGGTGGCGCGGAATCCCAATAAATACTCGATTTCACGGCGCTCCGAGCACTCGGACACCGGGCTCTAAGCGACGGCCCTGGCTCCGTGGGGGAGACCCGAAACCCTTGTGTGGAGGCCGTCGCCTATAGTGAACGGGGCGCACATATTTTACGTTCGGGAACTCTCCACAGCCGCTGCCTCACACGAGCCGTAGGCGCGTGTAGTTGGTTGGCGGTGATGGGCCAGGGTTTATACGAAACCGCGGCGGCGTATACACGCGTCAAGCGCGTCCATGGGAATGGCTCGACGACGCGACGCGCGGTGACGGATCGCGTTCAGGCTGCAGGCGTGCTCGCGTCACGGTCTTGAGTTATGACGAGGTTCCATCGCTCGGGGAGCTTCGCGGCCGAATTATTACGGGGCACTCAGCCGGGGAACACCGTGCGCAGGATTCGGGAGCGCGGCAGCATGGCAGTAACGAAAGCAAAGGGGCTGTGTATATATATCGTGTGTTTACGCTAAATCATCGAGGATAGGCCGTGTGTGCGCCGAGGGAATCATTTGTATACGGCTGCCTGACGGCACGCTTCAATGCTGCGCAGAATGTTCTCTGCAGTGGGAAAAAGTAGAGTTGACTCGATTGCGGTCGATTTACCCGTCATGCCGCTCTCGGACTTTCTATACTGCCTGCCAGCAATGCAACTAGGCGGCGAAGTTGAACAATGTTGGGATGCTAAAGGACGTTGCTGCACGAATATCCTATAGCAAGAATTTTTTTTTTTTACTGCGCTTTGTAGAAGCTGAGTTATATGCAGTCAAAATTTGAATTGCCGCGTCTTCGAGCCTTTTCTTCTCCTCTCATCACTTTTTGCACGCTGAAAGGTCAGCGCTCCTCTGCCGGCTCCACCGCCGACGCGCGCGGAAATTTCGCCGGGGGGGAGGAGCTTCTTAACCCACCGGAGCAACGCAGCTGATTGGCCACGCCCATTGTAGCTGCGTGGCGTTCGAAAGAACCTCTTAACCGGTGCACTCAGAAGCGTGAAACAGAGGAGGGCGCGAGCACGAGAAAGTGCCGCCGGAAAGGGCTCCCCAATTTTCGCGCGTGATCGTGTGTTCTGGGTTGTGCGTGGAAGCGTATTATTTGGCTCAGGTATTCATGACAATACCATGCGGTGATTGGGCGAGTTCATGTACTCTCCTCAGAAGGTGTTTCAGGGCCCCTTTAATAACATGTACTAGAGAACGGCGGTCCCTTTCGAGGCAACCTGATAACATTTCGGTTCGCATGGTGATCGAAAACAGCCGAAAAGAAAACACTGCTGCATGACTTTTACCAGGGCCGTGTTTCGATGGAGGCGAAACGCAAAAGGCGTCCTTTAGCTATATGCAATGTCAGCGCACGGTAAAGAAGCTCGGATGGTGTCATTTAATCCGGAGCCCACCATTACAGCGTACCTCATATATGCATCGGTCGCTTCGAGACGTTAAAATTGTTTGCAATTTGCAATTTTTTTTTCACGACAGCGACGCGTAAATATACACCTTTCACCGCGCAGACTGCACAGAAAAGCAGAAAAAAGAGAAATGTGGTTTTCGCGCAAAATAAACAGCCGAGTGCGCTTCGCGACGCCCAATCCGTCCGCACTCCGCACATGGCCGCTAGACCCGTCGCGCTTTAAGAAAAAAAGAAAGAAAAACCCAAGCCAAAATTTCTAGGCCGCCTGTCCCGCCGTTGCACCACTCCTGTGTCAGCGCATGCAAGAAATTTCCGCAAACACGCAAACACGCACACTTCAGAGACGCAAAATGATCGCGCGAGTACGTGTTATAAAGCGCTGGCAAAGTCGGTACAAGCGGAAAGCCGGGCCGCATGCTTCAAAAACTGCGCGTCTCAAGACTTGGACCACGCGAAGTCCCCCAGACTCAGAGACGTTTCCTTTCGCGAGAAGCATGTACTCTCTCTATATATATACATTCTTATACGCACTTCTAGAGCCCCGCAGAAACGCAAAAGTGCGTTCGCGCCAATCAGGCAAGCGCATTTCGGCCGCGGTTTCGGCGGGCGGCGGCAGACAGACAAGAAAGACCCTGCGCCCGTAGCTGCGACCTTTAAAGCGCGTGCACCTGCACCTTGTATTTTACGACAGGCGTCTCGGGAGGGGCCTCTTATTTATTTTGAAAGAAGGACCTGCCCGCGTCTCCGCTCCTTCCCAACCTTTCTTCATTATGTCTATCTTTTTTACTCCTCTCTTTCGTTCCTTCCACTCCCGCTGTCTGAGCGGCGCGATTTTTGTTCCATCCGCGCATTTTTCCGCTCATCTTGACAGCCGCGTCCACGCCGGCCCCCACCCTCTCTCCCGTCGTTCATCCCTCTCTCCATCTACCCTCTCCTTCGGCCAACCGATTTTTTCTTTTCCTTTACGACTTTCGCAGAAACAAAGCGCGCTGCCAAAGACGCACTACGGAGGACAGCGCGCGGGGGAGAAAGCAGCGGTATGCAGTAGGAGCCAGCCGTGGCGCCCTTGAGGGCAAGCCAGTGTCGCTCCAGCGCCGCGCACTGCGCGGCAGGCACATTGGCGAAGAACAAGAACGTGGCATGCGCTCAGACAAAAAACCTCGACGTGTCTCCTTCGTCGCCAGCGGCTGCCCGCGGTCTGGCTGGAAAGCGTAGAGATCCGAGGGAATACACACCTAAAAATACGCGAACGGCGCTTCACCTTTTTTCTCTCTGTTCCTCCGTCCCTCTCTCTCTTTCTCTCCCTCTCTGCGTTCCTTTCTTACTTGTTTCCTCTTTTTCGCCCTCGATCTCCCCCACTTTCTCCGCCGTGTTTATTTTCCCTATACGTCTTTCGTTACTTGGTCGTTGCTTGGTTCGGTCCCGCCTCTGCTTCTTTGACTCTCCGCGCGCCTCATCATAATCATCATCCTCCCACACCCGCGTTTTCCACCATTCGGTTCCTGTCCGCCTCCCCTAGCCGCGGTGGAGAAACCCCCTGACGACCTCGACGACATTCCCAGCTCGCCGAAGGAGCGTGTCGCGCTCTCCTTTTTTTTCTTTGTTTTTAGCAGCTCCACTCGGCAAGGTATATAAACATCACGTCCGGTAGGCAACAGCCGTGAGCGAAAAAGTGAATAAAAATAAATACTTCAGAAGCGCGGAAGTGAAGCCGTCTCGTAGAAGCCTAAGAAGTCGCTAATGCGAAGTGCGCACGGTGTGGAATATTTCACCGAGAGACGCAGATTCAGAAGGGGAAGAAATTTTCGGCTCGACCTTGGCGAAACACGTTACAGGGCAGTTAGTCTCCAAACAAGGCACTACCATTAAAGAACAAGAGTAGCTTGTGAAACAACTGATACTGAGCTTAGGCGCGTCTCGTGCTGGACCTGTAATAGGGATAGGGCTGCGATAGGGGATGTTACACGAAACGCCTAACTAGAGATCAATTCCAGAGACCATGGTCTTGCAGTGGACACGTTTTAGCTGAAGGAGATGACATCAACAGCTGCTATCCTTAGCCATTTCCGGACCAAAACCAACCTACGCGTAAATTGGCAATGTCATTATTCTCTTATTGCTTTTCGTGGACACCTCGCATGATCTCTAGTATCAAATTACGAGAAAAGTAATTCAAGAACGAACCAACACAGACGTGTGGGTTGTTCTTTTATAGGCGTAACTGTCGCTACAGCAGAGATCAAAGATACACCAAGTAACAGCAAACACAGGTTTTGGTATGAAAAATTCTAACGTCGTTTCCTTCACACGGTGCAGGGTACATGATCGCGATCCGGAAAATCTTCTAAGTATGTGCCCTTTGGTGGGACGACGAGAGGCCCTCAGCTTCTAGGGTGTTTTCCCGAACTAGCTAAACATATTTGTTTCCTAAGCCCTCACAAACGTGTGGAGTGAGCCAGAACATACACATACACGGGCACAACGTACGCGTTGTGCTCGCTCCGCACTGTGGAGAAAGCTTAGCCACCATATTTTCTTCTTTTTTAGTAAAATGACGGCAACAACTTTCCTTCACATTAAAAAAAGTAAAAGAAAGAAAGAAAGAAAGAAAGAAAGAAAGAAAGAAAGAAAGAAAGAAAGAAAGAAAGAAAGAAAGAAAGAAAGAAAGAAAGATGAATGTGCGACGCCAAATCCCAGAAACCTGATACCAGGCTGGAAGGAGAGGCGGTACAGGAGGCAGGAAAGACAGGACAGAGAGAGGGGGGAGGGAGACGGGGTCCCACCTGGCAAAAGTGGCCGCGCCGTCTAAAGTTTCCCCGGTCAGGGGAACATCAATTAGGGGAAGCAAAGAAGGCGTCCATAAAAGTTGTTGGTGCCGGTGGCTGGGTGTGAGAAACTGAACGTGTGCGGTACAGACTCGAAGCTAGTTGGCTCTACAGCTTTCGAACAGCGGCCAAGAGAAAGAAAATTTTAGTGTGGAAGCGAGCGCAGAGAAATGCGATGGGGAGAATGCGTGTAGAGGCGGCAGTAAGAAACCTGAGACTTTCCGGGCAGGGCCAGGTGACAGCAGGGGCCAATGACAAGCGACTGGGAACGAGAGTACAGCAAATAACTGTCTGCTGGCGGACCCGGAAAACTCTTCAAGAAGAAAGAGAAAGCTGGAAAAAATGATTAAGTGGAAAGCAGAAGACAATTTAAGCACAAGTGAAAGGCAGGCGC
Organism: Amblyomma americanum; assembly: GCF_052857255.1. NCBI lineage: Eukaryota > Metazoa > Arthropoda > Arachnida > Ixodida > Ixodidae > Amblyomma > Amblyomma americanum. Next base: position 37,493,370 of record NC_135502.1, read on the forward strand.
GCTCAGTCTGCGAACTAACGTGATTACAGATAAGAGAAAAAAAATTACCCGGCTGCTTATAATTTTGCATTGACGACTAAGTTCCGTCAGCTGAGTTCAGTAATGGTGGCGTGGGCTTAAAACGTCCCAGGCTAATTATGCATAATGTACTAAAAATAGTCTCATTATTACGCATTTATTTTGAGGCATACCAGCTGCGGTTTCAGGCTTGTCCGCAGCAAGGGCTAGGCGAGAGATATTCATGGCTAGGCATAACGCTACTGATTCGGCCATCTGTGTAGTAGCCATGGCAAAGCTCGGTAGCACTATACTGTGGCCAATCCACCATCTGCGCTAGTGTTCCTGCATAGGCTCCCGCAGAAGCATATACAGGAACACTAATCTGCGCGTGCCTGTGACGCCACCATGCGGGAAAAGAGAGAAACAGGCTGGCGACACTGGAATTCGGGCACCGGACAAAATTTAAACGTACGAAAGCGCATCAGATCTCCATGGCCTCGGCAGAAGCTCACCGCCTTCTTTCGCCACCGCAGGCAAAAGCTCACGGCACCTACGCTTTATGTGAGTTTATGACAGTCTACCATAGGTATGATTAGGGTTGGGATTTGGATAGAGGCGTCAACAATCGACTGCTAACCATTAAATGTGCGAGGTGAAGACCTTAGGTTTGCTTAGATTTAGGCTAATTGGGTTAACTTTAAGCAGGAGCGGAATTATAGGTCATTCTAGGAGGGTCACTCTTGGCGGTTACGGGCGGGGTTCTTTTACACCGTGTATTTCTTGGACCGTTTTCGTCGCAAAAACTGGGTTAAGCATGGTTTTCCTATTCTACATTTCTATCCTTCCTTGGAGGGGGGAGGAGATACGGCTAGGGTAAGGTTTTGTTTAAGGCTGTTAGTTTTAAACAGATGCGTCAGCAATTAAAGGCAAACAAGTAACAAATAACTGCGTAACTCCTGACAGTTTATCGTAGGTTTATTTAGTGTTAGGTCCGGTTAGATTGAATTCAGAGTTATATAACGTTTTAATTGGGGGCGTCAACAATTACCGGATCTGTTAGCATACTGTACTGCTTCGGTGCGGTGAGCGTTTGTCCGGGTCGGTTCAAAATTGGCGACCTTTTTCCGGTGATCTAGTGTCCGGGATTCCGTCACGAGAGATACAGACATGCACGCTAGTGCTGATAAAAAGGGGAATATCCACGCCATTTGTACCACAGCGTGCGAGGCGGCCCATGGATCATCTTTACAGAGCGTGGGGTAAGTCTTAAGTGCCAGGCACTGGTGTGAACGCTTTTATTTTGCCTATAGACTGTAACTAACTGATCGCTGTGACGCATGTAGGAGCAGCTACTGTAGACAATGAAAATATACAGGTTCAATGCTCTCCAGCATGAGTTTCTGTACTGCTACTGATGCGCGCGGAAGTCTTGCATCTCAGGTAATCAGATACCTCATGTCAATACCAGAGAGCGCAACGTTCGTACCATAAAATGACGTCTCCCGATCGTGCCATGGTTGCGCCCACCCTAAAAGGCGGTGTCGGTGCTCCAAATGAGATTCGCGCATCGCACCACTCCTGCAGGTTAAGCGCCGCTTCCATTACTGAAAGGCGCCCACACCCCTTCCCTGTCTTCCTAGCGCTCAGGTAAGCTGCAGCCCGAAATGTATATCGCTGTGGCCGCGACGACGACAAGGCTGCAATGTTGCAACGAAGAGAAGCGCCACCGAGCGTCTGCAAGCGCCCAATTTAGCGGGCTCTCCCACGGGCAGGCGCTCGAGGGGACACGCCCGACAATATAGCGTGCCATCTCCCCCCCCCCTCCCCCCCACTCCGCATACACAACGCCCATCGCTGCCTGCCTGCCTGCGAGCGCTCTGGCCCCCTGCTCTGTTTACGTCCCACGAAGGGGCCCCGCTTGTCAGGCTCCGTTTAGAAATAAGGCAGGTGAACTGCACCCGGGGGCCGACAAGGTGCTGCGCTCACCGCGGCGCACGGGGGCAAATGCTCGGGGGCCTTATCGATCAGCCTCTGTCAGCGGACCGGGGAGGAACCGACGCGGGCCCCAAGCCAAACAAGAGCCCGCCGCTCCTCAATGAGAGGAGTGACAGAGGCCAGGTACAGCCGAACCCGTCAGCGGCGAGGGCAATGTAGCCCGTGGGGCCTGAACCGATGGTGGCAGCGTGCTGGCATCCTATATAGGCGGGAGATGCCAGTGGCCCGGGGCCCAGACGCCGACGAGGAAAGCGGGTTCGCACGGCTAGTCGCTTTCGGGCCGCCGCCTTTTCTTGCCTTTCCTGTGGCAGCTTGTGTCTGAACTGTTTCATTATATATTTAGAAGAAAGGGGGCAGCTGAGTCTGCTCAGTCGTGTTCCTGGTGAACCGCTTGTTTGTATACCTTTCACCCTTTTTTTTTTTACTTGTGGCCTCAAAGTAGCAGGTATCAAACATCGTCACGACAGCCTTCGAACAGTAATGGAAGGGAGTGAGGTTTGTTTTCAGGTGCTGAAACGCGCATTCCAGGGATTAAGTAGTTTGCGGCGCTCCATGCTGTGGGAGGCCTGTAACAAATACCCGTCGCACCTTTCTTCTGCTGAATGAACCCGAGCGCCGAACGAAGCGACCTTGTGAGAAGGAGGTTGTGTGAGGCTTTGAGCCAAGTTGAGGTGCGGCGTTCTGAGTCTGAACTAAGCATCTCCTACGAAAACGAAATTAGTTTGTACGCACATCATATTACATGCCATGTGCTCTCAAAGAATTTACGTGGTGTGAGCAAATGAGATGCTCGCGATAGCAATAATCCCGAATATGGCCCTTCGATTCGCCTGCCGGCCTATCGGGGTATTCGGGGTTCCGGTAATGGAATGAATGCCTTTGGTTTCCAAGCAGCGTATCACTCGTTGGCAGACCGTTGAGTTCACATATTATGGTAGAGCACAGGACGCGAAATTCGGAGGTCGTGGGTTCGGATCCCACCGGCGGCATGGTTGTTTTTCTGCTCCTTTATAAGTAATTTCCTTTAACCAAGGAGCATAGGGGAATATGTCTTTTTTTTAATTTGTAGTGCCAATCTATGGTAGAATAATACTTCGATTAATCTGTCGCTTAAAGAAAATTCCTTATAAGGCAGCAGAAAAAACCATGCCACCGGTGGGATCCGAACCCACGACCTCCGAATATCGCACCCGGTGCTCTACCAACTATATATATATATATATATATATATATATATATATATATATATATATATATATATATATATATATATATATATATATATATATATATATATATATATATATATATATATATATAAATTTTACACCAGCCTCCGAGTCTTCTCGCAAGCTACTCTCAAGTCGCATTTAGAGGAGTTGCCGCGTGTCACTACATTCACAGGGATATCTGCGTGCTTAGCTTTGCACATAGATCGTGAAAAGAATTTGTCAGTGAATTTCGAGAGAATCATGGCTCTTCGCACATAATGTCCGACTGAATCTGTGCTGCGCAGATTTTTTTTTTTTCGGGAAGAACGATCATTGTCTCGCTATTCGCATTCTGGGATGCACGCAAGTTGTTAATTCATAGACAGACATATTTGCACATACGTAGCAATTTCTGTCAAAGAAATCTTCATTTAGAGCAATAAAAAACGAAACACTGCTGCCGTGATATTGCAAACAATGAGTTCTTATGCGCCTACCATTCATTAAAAAACTACAAAATCATTCGCTTTCGTTGTTAAAGAAACATATTGTTTATTCAGTTACTATCATATTATTGACAATTTCCTCTAGAGGAATAAAAGGTATTCGCTCTACACCTGTTAAGAAAACATGGGCAACGTCACAGAGATGATCCATGACCTTTCCCGAAACAGTACAGGGTCCTCACAATATACATGCATTACGACCTGATACAGAACTTACACATGCATGGCAGCTTGCACATGCATGGTATTTTATCTCAGGTAATTTAGCGCCTTGAAATCAGACAAAAAGAAATTATCACTAAAGAACAAACAAGCTGGAGAGCTGCTCATTTTTAAAGGGCCATTCCGAAGCTCGTTATACGTCCACGGGTTTTACTGAAACTTTCCCGGTACGTTGTTATAGCAACCTTCTCATCTTAAGCGCCACATTTTCGCAGCCATGCAGCGTTTAAGTTGCAGCACAAATTAATTTTACAATGTTCCATTTCGTGGCTTAAACTGGGGTTATTTCTACGGTAACCTCGCGCTTGTGACGCCATAGTTTGCATGCTCGTCGATATCGACTATGCCTTTACTAAAGGACAAAATTTCGAGCTTGCTTTTTGGTCATATCAGAGAAAATTATAATCCAAGCTGTTATTTACAACCGCCAATTTAGCCAATCAACGCGCACTCGAGATGTACTGTGGCAGCATCCGTGACGTTAGAGTGTGATCGACAGTGAGTTTCCTGGTTTTTCGGTTTTCGTTTTTAAAACACTCAGAAACTCCGTATTTTTAAAGACTTCTATTTTTTTTTATTGTGCTGGACAGAAGGGGCTCGATGAATGCGATGCGACCATCAACTCAGACAGTTCTAAAAAATCCTAGAGTGACCCTTCAGGAATGACCACGAGGGGCCCGACAAAGCGACCCGTGCATGCGCGCGAAAAAAGGAGCTCTCACAAGAATACGACAATTACTCTTCGAGCGGGAGATGCCACGAGCTGTGTCCCGAAGACCGCCACGAGCGCTGCCGCGCAGTTACTCTGCTGCCTGTATTTTTATTCCGCCCTCCACTTTGTCCGGCTCGGCGTGACAGAGCGCCTCCGCGAGCCAGAGGTCGGCGAAACATCGCCAGGTATACACCGCCACTACCGCACACACAGAAACGAGGAAGACAGATACCCTCGGCGTCAGATTGTACACGTGTGATCCACGTGCGCCTCCCGCCTCGCCGTGCACATTCGCGCGTACGTGCGTTCGTGCGCACATCGGTGGACAGTGCGGGCGGCCAGGCAGGCAGGCAGGCAACGCGCGCGTGGACATCCATCGCGAAGGCTGGCCCGCTATATCGAGCCGCGCGGAGGGAGGAAGGAAGCGTGCTGTCAGCCGTGAAGCATGAGTCGGGCGTCCGGCTAATGACGGCCGGCGCAGCGGCTTTTCCTCGAGCGACCTGTCTCCGTTTACCTGATACCCGAGAAAAATGGCCGACCACCCCTGGACAGGTCAGTCCCCGAGAAAAATGGACGCTTAATGATGCCGCGCCGAGGGAACGGCGTCCTCCTGCACCGACGATGCCTGCCTGGCTGGGTATAGCGGTGGACGCTCTGCGAGCGCCGGTGAGCTAGCGCTAGCCCGGCGCGAGCTGACGGCGGGCGTCTCTCGAGCGCCCTCTCCTTCCCTACGCCGACGCGCCGTCTCCGGGACGAGTCTGGCGTCGCGACGCTGCTGTTTCCGCTTTGTCTTACCTTGACGCCCGGAGACGGATGATCTGTCGGGGTCGCTCGGCTGGAGCCCCATTTTGCATCGGGGGTTTTGTAACACCTCTCCTCCGCTTTCCTCTTCGCCAGTGCTTTTTTTTTTGCCTTGCCCGCGTAAGTCTTGTCGGCTCGCAAGACCGTTGTTCGCACCTTGTGCGTCTCTCCCTTTCTCTCGCGAGCACTGTCTGTGTTGGTGGCGTTGCTCTTGGTTGTTGCCGTTGTCGTTCTCGTTTTTAACGGTTGCATTACCACACCTGCCTGCTGTCGCGTCAACGCTACCGAAATTAATGGAGAAGACTTGAGGGTGGGCGTGCTATGCAAGGAAGGCGCACAGGAAGACGCGGAAGTGGTTCTAAGGGCAGGCATGTCCAATTGGAAATGAGTCACTGTCAATGAGAAAAATCGTGCATACACACAGTCTAACGGGCGGTAGTGCTAGAACTAAATCGATAAGAATAAAAAGATCAAAAAAACACGTGAGAAAAAACTTCATTATCTTCAATGTATCCGTGCTTAAATGGCTTAACTGCTAATAGGCAGGTAGAACAGACTGGTTGCCGACCGTAATACTTACCTAAACTGCCGTAAACAAGGGGTTAATGAGTAATATCGTACGGAAATGCTCAAAATGGACGTATGAAAGGAACTCCATTCTGTATATAATTATCTGCGTTTTATGTACATAGGGAATTGTTACCTTACTTCAAGCAAACGTATTTGGACGCTCTTAACGGAACGCTGTTTGCAAGTTCAACTATTGTTGCCATACAAATGATGGACGTCACCAATGCGGCGGTGACGGCTTGTGACGAATAACATGGCGAAGAGCTGCAGTTTTTTTATTTGTGCCGAAGGCGTTGCAAAGTCACTGGGTTAACAAGACAAAATTATTGTGGGACTATAAAAAGAACGAAAAATAAAGTGTCCCTGCCAGCGCCACTAAGTATAACGGGCTACAAGACAGGAAAAAACTTTAGCAAATGGCTTGTAGTCCTCATCAGATCAGCAGCAATCACAAAATCGTCCACGAAACAACGGTGAAAAGAAGGGGCCAGATAAGGGACGCGCATGTATTTGCGACTGCTGTTCCTTGCATATGCTCATAGAAAAATCTTAACGATGACACTGAGTCTCGTTTATAAATGAACAAAACAGTGGTCCGGATAATATAGTGATTTCATTCTAATTATGTTCTTTTTCCGCCGTCGACCCTGGCTGAGGCGCTGTCAAGCCCTCATTATCACCGGATCAACGATTGGGCGAAACGGATGATACCACAAGAATAATTCAGTGTAATTATTTATATTACGCCTGCAAACGTAACAGCCGTCAAAATCACGGCCACCTAGGTGAGAATAAACTGTCGATTGTTGCATTTCGCCCCTCGTAAGCTATCATCCACTCGTTCTCTCAGGCAAACTCCAGCAATCATTATAGGGTGCACCGCGCCGCCTCCTCAATCTTTCCGCTTTTATATAAGCCCAGCTCCCAGTACCCGAAAGGCCCAGCCGAAAGTATTTGTGCCATAAAAGCTCAAGGGCATGTTAACCTGCAACACAGCACCCCCCCCCCCCCAAAAAAAAAGTTATCTGACGGGAAAATGTGAACCCTTAACTGTCCTCGTTTCGTTGATCATATTAGACTCCAGCAGTTCATGCATCAAGGCACTCCGTTGCACAACAGAAAGGAGCGGTCAGCAAGAACGCACATTTGTCAAAGGTAAGAAGCTCGACACCCTTATCACCCCGTATTTTCTGGCGATAGCTCGAGGCGACGGCAGCTTCCACTGTGTACACCATACAAGCGTGAATATACGCGGCGTTACGTCTACAGCCGATGAAGAGTGGCGCCGCGCTGGCAGCCGTTAGCTGGACAGGAACACAGCCGCCGAGAGCGCCGAGTTCCCCTCCTGCCGTTCGCAAACGTGTCCTGCCTGCCGATTTGGAGCGGCGGCGAAGGGCGGCCACTCAACAGCAGCGCGCTACAACTACAAGAGAGCCACAACCTCCTTCGCTGGCTGGCTGGCCGCGGGCTACGGGGCAGAGCTGCAGTGCGCTTGGCGCCGCGCGCGTCCCCGGCCAATTTAATTCCAGCCCGGCAGGCGAGACTTGTTTGGCGCCAGGTGCCGCCGCCTCAAATGAGGCTCGTCACAGTCGCGCGCGTTTCCAGAGAAAAGGAACAACAAGCGCCAGCTAGCGGGAGCAGCAGGAACAGCAGCGCTGCCTCGCCCGGGGATCGAGAAATGTCGCGCGCTCCTCCATCGCCGCCGCACCGCGCGCCCGCAAGCTCCTCGCGTCGCTCCCTAGCCGCGGCTCGGCAGCCCTTCCGGTAGCCGTGTCGACGGCACTTGAGTTCTCTGCTGAACAAAAAAAAAAAACAGAAAAAAGCGGAGACGCTGTCGCCGCTGCTCGCCTCTGGCAGCTTTGCGAAAGCAGCCGGCCGGGCAGGGCTGGTTTCGGGCTCCGAGAGCGCAATATTTCCTGTAGTATACCTTCGACACTGAGCGCAGTTCTGTAGCCGCTGGTGGGCCGTTTAATTTTGAACTGGACGCGCAAACTGTGGAGGTGCGCTCGCTGTTTGCTCTGCTGAGCCTGTTTTGTTTTTTTCCTTCCTTCATCGCTCTTAAAGCTTCCCCTCATCGTCCTGAACCTTTTTTCTCCGTGTTCTATCACTCTCTCCACGCTAGCACCGAGGAGCCCCTGAAGACTGGTGTTTTCGCTTTTGAGTGCTTGTTATTAGGATCAGAAATTTTTATATTTTTTTTAATCCCTGGGTCTCTCTCCTGTTCTAAAGCGTACATCGGCGGTCGCGGTGCGAGATTGACAGATGACGCTGCCAAGGAACAGAGCCGTGACAAAGCACCGTCAGATCTTTTTTTGTTCGTCTAGTCTCCGCTGGAGCAAAGTCGGATTTGTCAGAAAAGTGATGAGGCCATTCAGCATTCCTGAAGTTTTCTTTTCCTTTTTAATCCCCGCGGGAATGAAAGGAAGTTGTCCAAACGTGAAAAAGGACCGTACGGACGGGCAAATTAGTGAAGTCAATTCTCAAAAATACCTTGGCTCTTGACTAAGAGTTCCATCCCTTATCTTTTTGACGTAACCATCCTCGCTAGCCCTGTTTTCGTTAGCATCAAATTGGACATGCAGTTGCAGCTGCCTTCGCAGTAGTAATAACCTCTTCATTGATTAGTGACTACCGACAGTACTTTAAATCTCATAATAGAAACTCTTATGCAAAAGCCTGCAAACATATGACTGAGTCTTCGACGCCCAAGATTTACGAACGCAGATAGCATACCTATGGTTAGGCGGCGACTCAAGCAGCGTCCTTGACTACTTTCTCTACACTTTGAGCACATCCGACACTCCTCAAGTTATCGCGAGACATCAACGCCACCGTTTCTCAAGCAGCGAACAAGCCCTATTTCGGTCTCTATCGACGGCCGACTAAACAACGCAATCAGCGGACGACACCCCTTCTTCCCGAATCACCCCCTTTCCCCACCCCTCCATCCTCGATCGGAATTACCTGCGCACACTCCCCCGCGATCCCAAGGCGACCGTGGCACGTGCAGCCAATAAGCACGGGACTCCCGCGCCGCTGCTCCCACCGGCCGCCCTAATCCCGCGGACCGTCTGGAGTGCCGGGAGCAAAAGGCAAGAAGGGCGCTGGTCTTCTTTGCCTTCGCTTCTCCCCTGCGCTCGCGCAAGTAAAGGAGAAGGCATCCGGTTATACGCGATCAGCCGCTCCCTACCGCCCCCGCTGATAGGAAGCCGCATAGGTATACAGAAGCCGAACTGTTAAGGGGAAAACGGGAAAGGTTCGACGGACGAGGTAGGTATAAGGGAAGAGCAAGACGGGAATGAAAGTAGAAGGAAAAGAGGAGGCGAGGAAAGGACCGGGAGAAAATTAGCGGAAGGAGGATTCCCGGGGAAATGAACGCCTGGTGGTACACGCGGGCGAACAACAACGACAGCTTGGGCGAAATGAGAGAAGGGAAGGACGGGAGAAGAAGGAGGCTCCCTCACTGACCCGCCGCGGAGTAGGGACGCGAGCGTCGGAGGAAGGAGCAGGCACCTTGCTTGACATCGGCGAGAGATAAGGTATTGATCTTTGTCGCGTCCACACGGTGGCGCTCTTGCTGGCGGCCGGTCGGCAGACCCGTGGCTTTCTGCGCTTGACTCAGCCCTGCGCTGTCGCGTATGTGTACATAGAAGTCTTCCTTGCCATCCCTCCCTGACCCTTCCCTTTCTAGTCTTCAAATACGGGAACACGGGCTCCTGGTGGCGAGTAGTGAGTAGTAACAGTGCACAGGATTTCAGGAAAGGAGACGGGTCGCCATCATGGATGAGCGCTCACGACGCAGCGTTAAAGGTATTGAGTAAAACCTGCGAGTCTTCGGCGTACAGTGATGCGCTAGCGCAGATTTACAAGGCGAAAAGCATACCGCATGAAGTACGAAAATGCAGGGATGCTGCCACAGAGGGCAGAATAGCGCGAGAGGGAATAAGAAGTGCCGAAATCCAATCACGCGCGGCGCATGAAACTTGCATATAATTCCGCCCGCCGATTGCACATTTTCTCCCCACCGTACTGTAACGAACTAAGAGGCGCACACCGCCAGCACCGTCGCTCATAAAGGAAGACAACGTCGCTTCACGTGATGGCTCAAGTTCAGAAAAATATGCTGGCTCGTATGCCTGTGGTCCCATCTGCGGTTTAATTTTTCTGTTTGCTCCCTTCAGAGATTGCGAAACTATAGGTCAAGAGAGGCAGTAGCAGCATCTGCGGTGAAACCTGGAGAAGACTACAACGGTTCTTTGCGTCATCAAAAGCAGAAGTCTTGGAAGACGCCCTCTGAAACGTATGCTGGGAAAAGGAATTACCGCCTTCACTAAAAATGAAAATTGTATCGGGACCGGCTCCGTTAACGAAATTTATCTCACTAACCGATTGTAGATTTACGACTTCTTTCCCTGCGCTCAAGTCACGGCATACCATCGTGCTTGTTTACCTGTACTACCTTCAATGCCAAAAGGTTGCCCCAATCCGTCTCTCCTTTATTTGTGCGAAAGCATTATTCCGATGAGTAAACCCCGAGCAAGATCTTGCGATGTTTGTATGCCTGCGATGTTTGTGGGTTTGTGCAAAGTGAAATAAATAAATAAATACAATCAAATAAATATCCGCGACTGGGGTTAGAATCCGCGGGGGCGCGAACAGAACAGCTTCGCTGGCCACTGCGCGAACACGCCTCGTTTTAAACTGCGACACACATTGGCGCTGTGCATTGCACGTCGTCGTCTTCATCAGCTAATACGACTATCAAACTAATATTCGTGCTCTGAGCTACGTCCAGGTAGTGAGAGACAGATGTGCGTTGCGTGGAAAACACTGCTGCAGAAATGCGGCCTTGGAGCATAGTTCGCCGGAGCACACTGGGTAAATTGCCATTGACGATGTAAAAGTTGAAGACGCGGTGCCTGTGTCAATGGATACCTCAACCGCGCTTTCAGGTTTATGACGGTGGTGTCCAACTGGAAAAAAACTGTGCTTTCGAACAATACTTCGTCATAAGCAATGCTAAACCGCCGGCCATTTTTTTTCTTTGCTTGTTTCTCTGTTCCTTTTTTATTCTTCTGTTCTGCCCTTCCTTATTTATTTTCTTCGTCAATCTCTCATTACTTTTTCCCTAGACCACCAAACTTCAGCTTTCTGTCAAGAGCCTAACTTATCACCTGCTTTGTACATACCGTCACTTCTGCTATCGCGCTTCGAAGGACAAAACGCAAAAATGCTCGCTTTTACGGCTAAAACCGAAGGAATACTGTCAGGGTTTTTATAAAGACAGAAGTGCAGCGATTCGTTACTGTGTATACGCGCTGAAGGTTAGCTTTCGGTAAAACAATAGCTGATCACCGGTTTATTTATTCATTCACTACGAAAAAAGCCAGATGAAGCTCGCTTCCTCATTTGCGACCAGTCGCCCTCCCAAACCGATACTTCGTCCGTATACGATCAGGAACTGTTTGACTGCAGACCAATCAAAATGAAAACAAGGTCCAAAGACACGCGAAAAGTAAGTGCAGACGCGAGCGCCACACTGAGACAGGTATCGCCGCCGGACATTGGTCGATGCAGATTTAGCAGCCAGCTGGTCCCGAAGGGAAGGACGAAAAGGGGATACAGGGAAGGAAGCTGCAAGAACAAAACAGGGAACGTAAAGGACGTAGGGAATGTGCCTAATAAAAAGGCCGAACTGCCCGAAGGCCAGGAGGGGGGGTCCCTAAATAAAGAAGATGAGTGGCATTCGAGAGAGAGAGCCTCAGGGAAAATGGGGGAGAAAGGTGAGCTAAGGTGCAGTATGGACGTCCGAGCCAGCCGCAGACGGCGGTGGACCGCCGCTGCCGCCGAGTGCAGGAAGCCGGCTCGCGAAGGAGCCGGCTGGCGTCAGCGGCTGCTGCTGCTACTGCTGCCACAGCCACCTTGGCGCGTGCACCCACGCGCCGCGAGCGCGCGCGGCACAAAAGCGCCAATCAATCAAACGGCGCCGCTCACTTTTGTTCGCTCCCTCCTCCTTGCCCTCCTTTCCTTTTTTTTTCCTTTCCGGCCCCAGTTTCCCTTTTGCACTCGAAAGCGAGCGGCTAACGGGGAGGACCTGCCTGCCTTCCTCTGCCACCGATCAGGACCGCACTACGGCGCTGGCGGCAGCCGATCGGCGCTGGTAACGCCCCCTGCCGCCGGAGGTATATGCCGCGTTCGTTCGCATATAACGACGCTCCGCACAGGGGCCCATGAATGCAACGTATTAAAGAAACGAATAAAGCTTTCTCTTTCCGCGCATCTAGTATGCGACGCACGCTTCCCTTTCTATATTCAACTACAGGGTCCTTACCATTGCTCAACACGATGTGGAAGGCAGCCAAGTGCTGTGTTATGTGGCGTGGTAGCTCTGGAATGGAGCTGTTGCGAATGGTAACAATGTTTGCCGTACTCGATCAGTCTCAGACAGTTTCATGTGCAGGAGCAGTGCTCACAGCGCTGTTTTTTGTTGCGGTTTCAAAGTAGCAGACGAAAGGCGTGTAGAAAAGGCAGTTTTCAGGAAGGCCAGGGTGATTTATAACGACTTCGTGTTGCGTGGCCGTTAAGCCAGTTTTCCCTACTCCTTACTGTCAGTAATAGAAGCGGCAGGAACAACACAGTGCTAACAAAAAGTTATAATAAAATGCTTCAACCGTAATACACGGATATACTTCACTGCACTCCGTTCCACAGAAAAACGAAGTGTAAATGTGGCCTGCTGCGCCAGCCTCTACAGTGGAACCATTCTCGCGTTTAAACTGCGTGCACAGTGACAGCCAACGTTGCGCCAGGTAAACAGGGGAATACGCGGTACCTACCGGCCCACCACTGCGGAGAAAGAAAAGGTCCGCGCGTGTGTGACGGCTGAGCAGAAAACGATCGCGATCGTTTTCTCCGCCGGCGCCCGAGTATTGCAACGGGGTGCCCGCCGCCGTCAAGAGTGATCGGAAGAAAAGGGAGCGGGAGAGGAGGACGGGCGGCGAAGGGAACACCTCTCCCTTCTTCCCATCTGCACCTCTCCCCTGTATCCCCACGCTTTTCCCCCAAACTCCCGCAGCGCCGCAGATCCAGGTTCCCCCCGACCCGTGCCGTGGCAGGGCTATAGTACTACTATAGCAGGGCGAAGAGGGAATGGGTCGCCATTCAGCCTAACAGTACGCGCGCTTACGAGGTCCTTCCTACAGTGGTGGCAGCGGATCATTTTGATATCTTGGTCTCGGCCGCTCTAGCTGACGCCAGAAAATGTGTGGAGAGGAGGCCCACTACATGCGGGTAGGGGGGGGGGGGGGGGGGGCGCTTTCGCGGACTCTCTCTTATAAGCTCAGCCATCAAGACGAGAGAAAAAGGGCGACCAAACAGAAAGAAAAATAGAAATAAAAGCGAAAAAAGCACATAGGTACGAAGGCAAACCTGCTCGTTGTCGATTCTCTCTACCTTTCATCTCGCCTCGTCCTATATCTCTTTCCTTTTTTTTTTGTGTCCCCTGCCCCCGCACTGCCGCTTTCGGGGTTGCGCGTTCTTTCGGGCAGCCCACCGGAGCATTTCAGGCATGCGCGCATATTAATCACCGTGTGTCGCGGCGCCCGACAAGCACACAATGAGCGTCGGCCTATACCGTCCCCTCCCAACGACCGACTGGCAGCAGCTACACAGCGCCCGCAAGACGTCGACAACGACGAGTCATATGAGCGCACGGGGCCAGCCGCGGGGTGACACGCACAGCCATGAACGCACGAACACAAGACACGCGCGCGACCTGTCCGTGCGGACGCCGCGGCGTTGTCAAGAACGTTCCCGGGCCCGCTGTTATAGCGCGCGCGGGCGCATGTCCGCGACAGGAATTCGGGGGAGACTCGACGCAGCATCGCTTGATCCCCGATACAAGTCGTGGCTCTGAGCGCGTATGAGTGCGTTTGCACGTGTGCCTATGTGTTTGCCGGAGCGTGGTGCGAACCTTTTGTGCCCCGCCACATAGGTATGCCAGCCGCAGAGAGCAGTTATGCCCGTATATATAGGTGGCCGCTGACGCGTGTCCCGTGTGCTTGCGACGGCCGTGCTGCTTTTCTGTCGTAGCGTCAGGGGTGAACCTCGGTGTAGGGGTGGCTTGGTGTGGCCGCTGTTGGCGAGTTATTGGTAGGTTGCTGGGAACGTGCACAGGCGACGCAACTACGCGGGATTCCGGAAGTAGGCCTCCGCGCTGACGGAAGCAGTTTGTTTAGTGCTGAGGGTTCGGCGAGTCGTTATGCGGTTATGACAATCACTGAATCGTCGGTAAAGAAAAAAAAAAGATGGAAAACTGTTCAAAGGACGCTGGAGCCTTTAGCAAAAATTTCTTCCCACTTTGTTCGATCATGTGTATTACATACAAGAGAATATTGTTCTTACCAGTTTAAACAGGGCCAAAAGTAACATGTCGCCCACACGTTGCAGCTCTAGATATTAAAGTAGTTAGCTCTCTTGCACACCACTTTGGCTACATCACTTTTTTAGAATAAATCTAAAAAAGTATTTCCACGCGTTAATTAACTGCGACCGGACAGTGTGTCATAACCAAATGCTATCTCACTCATGGGAATGTCTTATGACCTTCTCAGTAGGTCATTTGTTTTAGGTCAATAATGTAACAGCTCAACGAGCTGCCGCCGTTCTGAACCGTACGCACATTTTACATAACTAAATTTCGCGTGACTTTGCCGTCACGTCTCGCCGACTGTTCGTGTTTTGAGCGCTGAGTACACCAATCAAGTAGAAACTAATCGCAGTCATCAGAGGACAGACATTTGCGAACAGTCTCGAACTATTCCAGACGTAACTGAAGAAATGAGTGAACTCCAATGAAGAAAAAGTGGGGATACAATGGCTTGTGTTGTCTAGCATCCCGAAGCTGCACATGTGACATGAAGGACGTCGTAGTTGAGGGCTCCGGATTCATTTAGGCCATCTGGGGTTCTTTAACGTGCGCCGACATCGCACAGCACACGGACGATTTTGCGTTTCGCGTCTATCGAAGTGGAGCCTCAGAAGCACTGAAGCCGAACTAATTCTGACGAGTGACAGAGGCATGTGGTAAACAAGAATGACCGGGTCTTTAGTAAAAAACAAAAAAAAAATGACGAGGAAATAAACTTTCTGAGATTTTTTTTTTTTAGAGGAAGAGAGACGACTGCTTCTCGCGGGCTAACACTGAAGTGAAAAAGTTTCAAGCATTGATCCAACCACCGCTGGCAGCGTCAAGCCATCTTGGCTTCAATATGTGCCAGAGTTCGTTTGCATGAATGCGCTGTAAGTGTCCAAGAAAAACAGTAAGCCATTTAAACTTGCCCCTTAGCTCGTTTAAACCCTCGCGTCTGTTGTTTTTGATGCCTCAGTAAACAAACAGGCGGACATATTGATGTAATCTTCTCCTGTTCTTCTTCAGAGAAAAGAAAATAAGAAACACGAAATTCGCGCCATTGATAACCATAGCGACTTCAATGAAAGAAAGAAGAGAAGGGGACAATGAAAACAAAGAAACAGCTGCTCGTACAAACCTTTCGTTTTATTTCTCTTAAAAAAAACTGAACGCATCGTTAGTTCATTCAATCACAACTTAACGTCGTTCACGATTAAAGTAAAACGCGACGCTCTCGGCATTTAATTAAACTGGCATCTTGAGGACAAGAAATATTCGCTTCGTGATACACTAGAGCCTGCTGAAAAACTTACCAGACACAGAGAGACAAAAAAAAAAAAAGAAGAGAGGGGGGGGGGGGTATAGACAGACCGAGATGCGCGGTGTGCTCAGGCGAAGAGATCTATATATGCGCTCGAGGACAATGGCGTACGTGGCGTCACTTCTGGGTCCAAGAAAAACACGCCTGGTCTCGCGAGCGGCGCTCTCTCTTCGGACGGCTTTATCCGGCAGCTTTTATTGAAATGCGCCACTCGAACCTGTTTGTGTTTGCGCCACGCTTCGCCTGTGGCACTTTTGTTTCTCGGTGCCTCTCAACTTGGTCAGCTTCTATCCCTTCCCCGCCGCGAAAAAGGTCCGGCGAGTCAATTGAGAGCGACAGAGAGGGACAGTTCAATAAACAGCGAAATCGTCGAGGACCCTGACAGAATTTGTTTTCTCGCAGTATTGCTGAGCTGGAGAGGAGCCTGCAGCCTTCAACACATACGGATATACTGCGGGTTGGATCTCTCTCATCGCAGCACGTCATTCGGCTGACGTCTCTTTAGATACTTAAGTTATGTCGAGATCCCGGGCAACTGCAAACACATACCCGTCGCAAGCACACGGACTAGCGAGGTGGTCGTTTCTCGTGCACATCGCACGCAAACGAAAGCTGTATCTGCGTAATATCATCTCGACCTATCGGGGATATAGAGACGCGCTGATAATATCCGGTTGAGATTGAGAAAGTAGGCCCAACAATGAATTAAGCCGTTATGCTCCAAACACCTTTTTTTTTAGAAATTCTTAATTTGGCTAGTTTTTAGACGCATTAGCGAAATCATGCCGCTGCATGATGTCATTAATTCGGCATGACATCGAGTCATGCCGAGTTTAGCTGATGGCTCCGGATCAATTACGACAATCTTTCCTCTTAACAGAAACCACAGAGCCCATACTACACTATACTATGGGTTTATAGGGGTTTAACGTCCCAAAGCGACTCGGGTTATAAAGGACGCCGTAGTGAGGGGGCTCCGGAAATTTCGATCACGTGGGGTTTTTTAACGTGCACTGACATCGCACAGTACACGGGCCTCTAGAATTTCGCCTCCATCGAAATCCGGACCGCCGCGGCCAGGATCCAACCCGCATCTTTCGGGTCGGCAGCCGAGCGCCTTAACCAATTAGCCACCGCGGCGGCTTATATTATACTACTATGCTATGCAATGCTATGCTATGCCATGCTATACTATACTATACTATACTATACTATACTATACTATACTATACTATACTATACTATACTGAACCAGACTTTCCGGTTTTACTTCAAAAAACAACTTTCGGGTTTTTTCAGCCAGATGAATTTTCAGTTTTTATCGGTGATATATGTGAGCTCCGGTGGAGACAAAAGTGAATAGAGTTTATGTTAGCTTTCTTTTTATTACGATCAGCTCACGTAGGAGTAATTAGCGCATCAAATGGTTCGATTAAACGTTGTTCCTACAAAAGGAAGTCGCGAAGTCATAACAAAAAGGAAAAAATATCGAAGTGAAATGATCTGGCCGCGAGACAAAAAGTAAGTGAAAGTTTAGTGCTAGCACACCATGTTGTCATGTTCTGGTTGCATTCTGCTTCGAACAAAAGGGTTAAGCATCACCTTAGGCGCGCAGTGACGACAGCGCTATATGGAACTGCCGCTTAACCGTGACGCATAAGCCAGAACATGACACCTTCGTGCCGTTTATGCATTGTTTCCTTGTTACGGTTCCAAAAGTTGTCAGTGCCTTTACACACAGTAGAAAAACTTAACCAAGGGGCGGCCGTAAGCCGATGTTAGGTCAGAGCAGATGGTAGCAGCCCATAGCCGACAGCGCTTGGCTAGGATGTGGTTCCTCCCATCTGCAACAGCCGGCAAGTCTGAGTTCGTGAAGGAATGCCTCAAAACTCACAAGCATGGCTCTAAATTACAACGATACCATTGTCTCCCGCCGTTCCTGATTCCAGCACTTCCCTTAATTTCTCCTGTGACCTACTGTAACCGATACTGCATAGCCACATAATCGTGACATCCGTCAGAAATACTGACCTTGTTCGGTCAAAACCGCATATTAAAATTTAATTGGGCGTACTTATATCGGTGTTCTTCTGTTTTAACCGAAAAGTCCATCCCCTAACTACACTACCGCTTTCGACCATAGTATACAGATAACCACCGCACAAAACAGAATGCTTGCCTGGAGCTGCCCTGTTCCGTGCTACACTGCCTGTACAAACATATACAAAAGGAGGCAGAGTTTTAGCAGCTGACGAATGTAACCGGGACAGAATCCTGGCATTTACAGACCACACAAAGTAGCTTTCTTGTTTGCATTTATTTTTATTATTAGCCGTTTGTATACGCAGTCCACAGTCGACTCAGGGCGAAAGTGAGGAAACAATAAAAAACAAAATGAGACGGGACTTCAGGGTGAAGAAGCTAGACAGAGAAAAGTAACTTCGTAATGGCAAAGATAAGAAAATAAACCAAACGTATGAGCGCAGTACGTCGTAATCACGCCAGAACGGCATTAAGTAAGCTAAATGTAGGCTCGCGGCAAGGCTCTCATGAGCGTGTAGTTTAATCCACAAGGAACCAGTGAAATAAAGAGTTTTAAAAAGTTAATAAAAGTATACCGCACCGAACAGGACCTTTGGTTTGGACTCTCGCCGTTTGCACAGACTTAAAAAAAAAAGGGAGATAGAGAGAACACGGAAAGACCACCACTCGAGCGCACGGTTCGTTGGCTCGTTCCGGCGTGTTTCTTTTTAATTACACCTGGGAGGTGCACACGTGTAATTAAATATGCACATATATACACACTCTCCGCCGTGCTCGGGAGCGACAGGTTCATCCGAGGAAGCCCCGAAACGCTTGAAGCGTCGAAGAGCGATTCGAGAGATAAACGTGAATTTTAAATGAAAAGAAAAAAATAAACGAAATACGCTAGAGGGACAAAATTATAATGGGGATCAGCGAAGCGGTCTCCCTGAAGGTGTGCGCGTCGCGGGAAAGGTATGGAGTGAAAGGTAGCAGGGGGCAATTTAAAGCCGGCTTGCGCCGAACAAGCTGGGGAACCGGCTCGATCACTGCGCCGGCTTTCTTTTATTTTTATTTTTTCATTTCTGCACCTCGCGCCAGGCCTCAGAATGATTAATCGACGCTGCTGTGATACGCCCTTTCAAATCACTCGTATAGTGTTAGAGAGAAGCGAGAGTGAACGCACGTAAAGGAAAGAAAAATTTTAAAAACTACAACGGCGCAAAGAAATGCAATAAGGGGTAAGTTAAAGCCGAATTTTTTTCCCCTCCTACCGTGACAGGTAGGATGAACATGGAGAGAAAAAAATCGACAAAGAAAGTAAATACTTGCCGACTATCTCGCGTATAACATTAAGCGGGGCGTGAAAGGGACTTTGTGAAGAGAAGCACCTTCTCCTTTTACCGCTGGGAAGTTTCCCCTATACCTCAGAACACGCATCGAAAAAACCGCCGAGCTTGGTTTGTTTCTGTCGCTTTTTCAAAGCTTCTATATAGCTCCTTTCAGTTAATTCGTTTAGACGCTTCATTGATTCCCTGCCTCTACTGCTTCCTGACATTTTCCACTTTGTCGTCACTCGTTCGTCGATTGCGGCGAAGTTTTTCCTATCCACAGTGAACACACCTTTATTCTTTCTCTCCCCCACTCTCTCAATGACGCTTTTTGTTATTAATCCATAAAACTGCCGCCTTCGATAGGCTTCACACCTTGCTGAGCACCCGCTTGGTACCTGCCTGTCCTTCTTATCTTTTTTCTCTTTCCATCGGAAAGCCACCATAAAGAAATGGGGTAGTGCTGACAAGAGCAGGAGATAACGCGCGCTATTTCGTCGAAAAGGAAAATGTGTATACTATGCCACGATACCCCTGGGAACCGACTCCGGGCTGACTCTGAAAGTTTCTTCACTTCAGTAGCTTGCAAACAGTGCGACGATTAACAGACGACCATTAATAGATTTCGTAATCCTCTCCACAGGAAGCTCAAGTGCCAAAATTCACAAATAGTACAAGGGCCTTGAGCATGGCGATACCTTTCTTCAGGATAGCGTCAGTCTTCAGAACATTGCAACCGTCAGCGTCCTATAGATGCCCCGCTGGTGGGATGGCATCGCTCATTTATTGAAGCTGCTTGCTGGATGGGCTCCCCGTCATGCAGGAACAATTCAAGTGCAAAAACACTCTAGTGAATAGGTAATCATGAAATTAATTTATTCGTGTACAGAAGCACAACAGTTTCCTCTTTGTTTCCCGCTGCCTCCTTGTAACAGTGCGCATGTGACTACAATTCATGCCTGCAGAGAAACGGAATGAACAGTTCACGGCACGACTCGTTCCCAGTGGCTTAAACAGTCAAAGAACATGAGGTGCCGCATTAAGCTACATCATTTCTGTGCTTGACCGGTCGACAGCGTTTGTTCCTGTTGGCAGACATCGCGCACGAAATACTGTTCCGATACGAAGACAATATAAATCTCAGTTTTTGCGTGATGTCATTTACTGCGTACAAAGTATTCCTCCGGACAGGATTATAAACTCCGTATCAATTAAAGTGACGACAAAAGCCAATGCATTGAGAGCGCTTTCGTGAACGCTCATCAAAAGCATATTAGGGGCTAACGTAATCGTAACAGTCATGTACTCTCCAACCACGAATAAGCCTGTATGGGAGTAAAGATAGAGTAAGCTGTTCTCTAGCGCACAACATTTTATAAAATGGAGCGAAAAGTTACTCCATTTTCGCTCCTTTCTGATAAGAACACAGGCGGCTCTTTAAATGCGTACTCTCCTTAAGCTTCCTATTGCTTTCTCTCTCCGCCACCGCTTCCAAGAGCTTCCTAAGTGAAAGGAATGCGTTTAGGTCCATACTTTCCAGCACAGAACTTACGGACATCGCGATAACAGAGTACTCTGCACCGCTTCACTTCATACTGGAGCTCGGGCGACAATTACGAGTGCACGAGAAAATAAAAAAACCCAACAAGTTACGAGCTTTTTTTTTCACCCACCCCCTCTCCTGTTCATCGCGATCCCGCAAAAGCGGCAGCCAGCAAATACGAGTATAAATCTTTCTCAGGGCACTCAAGGCGTCGGGAGAGATGCTGCGGCCGGCTAGAGTCCAGTATATATACGAACCAATCGCAGAAAGCCAACGCGATCCCTCTTGCGTTTTTTTTTCTTTATATACCGTCACCGAGCCGCAAACGCAGGACGCACTTTGTCCGAAGCCACTGCAATGGCGCCAATATCGCGCTTCGAAACTGGTCACCCTAGCTGGTCGGCCAGCGATGATCGTCTACTCCGCAGACTCCTCCTCCTCTTCCTCATCCGGCCCTCTTCGTCCCCCCATCTCTCCCTCTATCCCCACTCGCGCGGGATTCTTCGGGAAATGAGGAGCGTCCTTATATAGGTGTACAAAGTTGAGGGAGGCGGCACGCGAAACTAGAGTCGCCTCCCCCGACGACCGACCCAAAGGCGCACCACGACCGTTAAAAATCGAAGATGTCGTCCCCGCGGCGATATTTGATGGCGACCCGTCGCCGACGCTCCGCGGCATCGGGAGGGACCCAAGGAGCGAACATCGCGAGCGGGAGTGTGCCAGATATGAGGCTGGAAGACAACAAATAAAAATAAAGTACCTGGGGAAAATGAGGCTATCCAGTGAAAAGCGGACCAAGAATTCGTCACGAGGGCTTTAAAAGCGAGAAGGGGGGGGGGGGATACTCCGGCGGTTGCTTGAGTGATTTCCTTCCAGAATGAGAGTATGAGAAAGACGCGTGCGAAGGATAGGAACCAAAACCAAGCAGCAGTGGCCAGTTTAGTGCAACGCGAGGCAGTTCGTAGATCGAAGTTTAAAAAAGAGCAGCAAAGTAAAGGGAACTTACGACTGGAGCATTGGTGACTTCCGGATAGCCTATACGCGCTTACGTGTCCATGGAGAGAGGGTGAGGAGAAAGATTGAGAGGAGAGAGTGAAGAGAAAAAAAACAGCCTGTCTGTGCGTTGAGTGGTCGATGTTGTCATCTTGAGGGGGGGGGGGGGGGGGGGGGGAACCGCGCGCCGCGACGCCACCCGAAGCGGGGGCAGATGGGGAGCAGGGAAGCGAAGACGGAACGTGGCGCGTTCCCAATGAGGCTTGTCCATCTCGAGCGCGCGCGGCCAGCGACGCTGTGGCAGAGGCGCATTCCGAGGCCCCGCGGCTCATCGTATACGGTTACGGTGCGGCAGAACCGACGCGGCCGCAGATCGGTCAGGATCCGCGGCCTGGTGCTGTCCCCCAACGCGGCGCGAATGAAGAAAGCGTCGTTTCGTCCGCCCGCTGGTTGGTTTAAAGCCCGCGAATGATGGCCTCTGCCAAGTCGGTGTCATAGCTGCCGGAGACTCGTGCTCATCCATCTGGGGCCTCTTCATCTGCGACCCTATATGTGCTGTGTGTGATGCGTCGTCGACGTCGCCGGGTTAGTTTCTTTATAGCTACAGTAATGCGCTGCATGCTGAAGAAAGAAAAAGAAAGAAAGAAAGGAAGGAAGAAAGCGAAAGAAGGTAAGAGAAAAAGAAAGAAAAAGAGAGAAAGGAAGAAAGAAAGAAAGAAAGAGAGAGAGAGAGAGAAAGGGGAAGGAAGGAAGAGAGAAAGAAAGAAAGAAAGAAAGAAGAAAAGAAAGGAAGAAAGTAAGAAGGAAAGAAAGAAAGAAAGGAAGAAAGGAAGGAAAAAAGAAAGAAAGGAAAGAAAGGAGAAAAGAAAGAAGGAAATAAAGGAAGAAATAAAGAGAAGAAAGAAATGATGAAAAGAAAGAAAGGAAGAAAGAAAGAAAGAAAGAAAGAAAGAAAGAAAGAAAGAAAGAATGAAAGAAAGAAAGAAAGGAAAAGTGGTTTACCTCTTTAGATATCCTTTGGCCGATCGGTCAGTTCTAGCTACGACACAAAATTTTTTATGAGCGCCAGTAACAACCATTTCCCGCCTGCTACTTGATAGATAAAGTAGGCGAATATTGTGTTCGCAATATTTTTACTTCTCAGAAACCGAAAGTCAGCTGTGATCACTCAGACAGATCGAGATATGATGTGTGTTGAATCATTTACCCTTCCCGTAGCTCGTCAATGGTTAACGAACTCGATTTGGAGATCAGGCATCGACTTTACTTCTTCTGTTTAATACTAAACGCATGCAACGTAAACACATTAAAATTTTCAGAATATATGCTTTTACATGCATTAAACGAATTTACGCGTATATTACAAATAGGAGATGCGTAAGTGTAATTGTTTATTTTTGGCATAGCACTACGCGAGTTGACAAAGCATAAAATATTTTTCACCGTAATTACCTTTCGCCACAATTCTTCCTCTCTGATTCGTTCACCGTCCCTATCTCTTCTGTGAAAGAGCCCCGCCGCGGTGGCTCAGTGGTTAGAGCGCTCGGCTACTGATCCGGAGTTCCCGGGTTCGAACCCGACCGCGGCGGCTGCGTTTTTATGGAGGAAAAACGCTAAGGCGCCCGTGTGCTGTGCGATGTCAGTGCACGTTAAACATCCCCAGGTGGTCGAAATTATTCCGGAGCCCTCCGCTACGGCACCTCTTCCTTCCCTTCTTCTTTCACTCCCTCCTTTATCCCTTCCCTTACGGCGCGGTTCGGGTGTCCAACGATATATGAGACAGATACTGCGCCATTTCCTTTCCCCCCAAAACCAGTTATTATTATTATTCTGTGAAAGAAGGTAGCATTATCATTGCAAAACCGCTGAGAAGCTTGGGCCACAAAAATTTACGCTAGCATGCTGGACCAACGTGCTACTATCTACATAAGCTTCTATATATTTTCCGAACACAAGGAGCACCGACCTCGCGTCACTGACGCCTACCCGCGACTGCCGGCGCAGGCCGACTCCCTACTGGCGCCGACAATAGTTGTCTGTGAGCGAATTATGTCGCGCCGCTATTGATCAGAAGCCCCGCATGTTTGGTCCCGAGACGCATCCACTAGTCCGAACAATTAGCAGCCGGGCTCAGCTGTCACGCATCGCACATCTCTGACGCTATGTTCGACCTCAAAGCGACCCTATACAATGACAGAAACTTGATCCAGCCTGGCGCCAGCGACCCCGAGAGACCACGTTCCCCTCCTACATATACGTAGTTGCTGTTTCCTAGTGTAGTTTGTCGTGAGAAAAGTAAAATGAAATGCGCGGTATATATACAGTTGAACTTCATAATAACGAAGCTGAAGGGGCCCGGCGATTACTTCGCTATAGCCGTAGCTTCATTATAACCTGTGTAGACCGAGCTTCCAAGGGGAATTCTCATTCTTTTGTTATATCAATTATTTCGTTATAAACCGTTTCGTTAATACGAGGTTCGACTGTACTGCTAGAAAAGGGAACGCAGGCACCGTCAACAACAGTTGCCTGGCTACACGGCAGGTTAAAAAAATAAAAAATCCGAGACCTCAAGACCTACAAAGCTCTTTGCAGACATTCAAGAGCCTTGTATTTGGCTGGCCGTCTATAGCCATGATCTGGATGCTCCTTGTAGTTATTGACAGTAACGTCTAATTTGCACAATATAAGGTCAACTTTCCGTCTCTCTCCCTTCATCCCGTTGTCCATGAGGTTAGCCAACAGGGCACTGCTATACTTAACCTCCCTACTTTTCTCCTCTCCCTTAAATTCACTTGTTCCACCAAGTAAAGCCTGGTAGCGGAAGTAAATTTGATTTCAACCCAAGTAGTCTTCGCACTTGATCGCAGCAAAAGATTAAAAAAAAAACACAGCACCAAGCCACAGTTCACGTGACAAACTCCTCAGCAGTTCCTAAAGCGTTGACTTGAGGGCTGGCAGCTTCAAAAATTAACAAAGGCGAATGGAAGCCAAAACCAACGACGCATTGCCGCCGCCTTGCTCAAAGGCCACCAATGGCTGTCAGCAATCGGTTCCCCCTTCCTTTGTTTGCAGTTGTCGAAACCTTAATGAGGAAGCACGAAGAGAACCGGATCTCGAATGAGTGCCAAGAACAGAAGCCGCTGTTTAAAACAACAGGCGAAAGAAGGCCCGCGGAATGAAAAAGCGCTCCCGCAAGAGAGCATCTGACGCTAACCAAATTACCGGTCTCCTGTCGCCGTGTGGCGCGAAATAATCCGGTTCGTTCCACCACGCCGCTAGAAAAATAAATTTGCTACTCCGCGCCTTGGGGAGCTAAATTCGCGTCAGCGCAGCACCTTGACGGTGACGTCAGTTGGGCCCTGCAGCCTCAGGCCTGGCCAGATCCGACTCTCTCCTATCCTCCCTCCTCCTCCACACCCCCCGAAACCGCGCCGGCGTTGGCAGGCAGGCAGGCAACAGGGCCACTCTCACCTCGTGATCTCTCCCTCACTCCCCAAAGTACGCGCATGTCTGTGCCCACTTGCGTATATTTACCTTCTAGAGCTCCGTCCTTGCGCTTTAATCCCTCCCAAAGACAAAAACAAGCGTAAGAAGAGCGCATGGAGCAAAAATGGGAAAAAAAGGGAGGTGGACGGAGTGCTGGGGAGGGCAACACTGTTTACCTTGAGGGCCCTGGGGCGTCTTTTGTTCTTGCGGGGGACAGCGCAGGGTAGAGCGCACAGCTCAAGGCTCCCAGGGCGCTTACCTCGCGCAAGCAGCTCAGTCGGATAGGGAGCGGAGGGACGCCTGTCCCTAATTCGTGCCCACGAGGCACGCCGCGGCGGACAGTAAAAAAAGAGGGAAAATGGGGAAAAGCGTCGGAAAACAAAGAAGCATGCCAGCGCCCACACACACACACACACGGGCGCGCTCGTGTGCTGAACCGCGTTTGTTTCCTTCTGTAGCGGCCTCGCCGCCGGCTCACAACTCCCAGTCCGAGCTGCTTGTTTTTTCTGCGGATGAGAGGTAACGGTGCACGTATACTACGCATGCCTCTACGCGGCTGCGAGTGCCGCGTGGTGGCGATGCGCGCGCTATACACAGTGGTGGCCACCACCAAGTCCGTGATCGGCTTAGCGGGAGTGCCTTTAATCCCGTCTCCCTGCAGGCGACGGCGTCTCCTGGACTGAGTCGGGGTGACCGCGTCGGGTGGTCGTACACCTGACGCCCCCCCGCGCCTGATTGGCGGCACTCAGCGCGTCGGTCACACATGGCGACCAGCCCCTATAATAAGCCTCCGGCGGGCGTGTTAATAGCACGACGGGAGCACATATGGAGCGAACGTGCAAGCAAACAAAAATGGGTTACCGGAGGATCACGGCAGCCCACCTCTGCGTCCTGGGACGAGACAGTTCCTTATCTATCGAGGCCACAACCGCTTTCTGCTTGTCAGGGACAGGCAGAGCAAGGACGTCGGCCGGTATACGACATCGTAGCGAAAGGCGAGGCTGCCACTTTCACGCTGTATACCTCACTGCAGCACTTACATGCGGGTGTCGTTGCACGTATGGCGTGTGAATAAGATGCATATAGTTAAGAACTCCATATAAGAAACCATAACAATCGTTTCAGAAAAAATGCTTATCTACGGCTTCTTCTGAACGTCTTCCTCCTTGGCGCTGTGATATGTTGTCACCAAGGGACAAGACAAATTTGGATACAACTCCAGAACAACGCGGCGAATGCCCGTCAAAAAGGGGGTCTTCCAGAATATAGCGTCGGCCGATTGTCGTGACATTGCGGTTCGTCCCCTTGCATCTGCTAGGAAGATACTGCAGGTGGCTGGTGGGTGCAAGGAGATTAACCACGGATTAACAGGATGAACCACGACGTCATGGCAATACCTCGAAGCCATTGGCTGGAGGGCCTCCTTAGAGGACATTTGCCGCTCCTTGCAAACTCGATTTCAGCCTCTACCTACAGAGGACACTTTTGAGGGGTCTGAAAATCACCGCGCGAGAACTTTTCACTCCAGCTCTGATTTATTATTTTTTTTTCTCTTGACAGATGAGGTTTGGCGCCGCAACGATAGCGGATCCTGGCGCAGCCGCTTCGCCCGAACAGCGTTGCGCTTGGGTAACTGTATACGGTCGATTCTTCGATTAGATAAAAGATCGCACACACAGAAACGTTGCAATCATCTCCTCCGGCGTGTTTCCCACCGCGGTTCCAACCCCTGCGGAACCACATTCGGAACCTGAATTAAATCTGTTTCCCATGTGGAACCAAGCCCGGTGTGCGTAGCTTTATAAAGGACGACACGGCATCGCATTCGCCGCTCGACAATCAAAGAAACACTAGGGAAATCTATAAACCGACGGCCTGCACGCGTCGAAACAGCCGCGATGCACTCTGGGGGCGTAACTTCAATCGAGAGAAACTTTCGGAGCTCGGACTCTGGTATAACGTTCCAGCAAAACCATCGGCGCAGACGGGGAAAGGGCTTTAAGAGAGCTTTTACACAACCTACACAGAACTGCAGGGATGTTTACTCTGTGGCTTCTAGAAAGAAACTCAAAATAAGGAGAACGCTACGAAAAAGAGGGAACAGAAAACGGGAATAAAGGGGAACTGGAGAAGCCCAGCACGCGCGAAAGCCACGAAGCGGGTCACGACGCGGTGAATTGATAGGTCACATCGATTTCGAGTTAAAGGTTAACGCTTAAGACACACGGTGCCCGAGCGTGCGTGCTTGTATCGCGTTCTCGCACTTTCAAATGTCGAGCACTTCGACGAATTCGAAGAACGCGCTATTGATCCTGGACGCGGTGGAATAACGCGGTTTCTTCGGAACTCCGCTCCAGGCGAGCAAGTTGACAACCTAATCGACGGTGTAATTGCGCGCCCCCGCTTGCGGCATGGAGCGCTCGCTTCACTGTACAGAGGATTAAAATGAGCCGCTTGAGTTGAATGCGCGGGTTGGAAAGTGCGCGGGCAGTAGATTCCGAGAGCGGCTGTTCGCAAAATGCGTGGCACGACATTAACCTTCGAAGTTTCTGCGAAAAACAGGCGATGCAGCCGTTGGAAAGGACCTGCTTCGAGACAGCAAGTCACGAAAGATCTTCCCGACACTGGAACTGAAGAGAGAGTTGCCCGCTTATTTTACTCGCTGAACGTCGACACCGTTTCTTTAATGCCACTTGTTTACTATAGTTTGCTGTTCTGCACTTTCGTTACAAGCGCGTCACAAGAAAAGTTTAGAAGCTCGTTCTCCTCAATGTCGTCCACTTTGGGCCTAAAGGCGATAAGGCTGCTACTTTTCAGCGTTTCGGGTAGGGAAAGAAAAATGATTAATATTTTAATTTAATATAAACTACATCAGTCGCGCCAAGGTAAAGGTGAGCCACCCACTTTGTGTCCTGAATTAGAAGTCGAAGCAGAGTTTAGCGAAACGCCCCCCCCCCCCCATTTTTTTTAAAAGTAATCATCTTTCAACCGCCTGACATCCGGTATAGCAATGCTTAGCACACGCTCATGAACTCTGAGGCACTATTTAGGTTCGTGACCTCCTTTTTTTTCCCCCATCAGGCATAATGGCGGATTGGCTATCAACAAACGACACCGATGAAGCACCGCGCACAGAATTTCCGTACAAACTGCGAAACGTTCCTTTCTTGCACGCCCCCCACTACAACCAAGGACTCCTTCGACCAAAAAGCCGTCGAAATAAGTCGCGGTCTCCGAAACCCACGCGGTACGGGGTGCGGGACAACCGTCAAAACCACGCCGAAGCTTCTCCCCCTGTATACCTGCTCCCACGCCTCGGCTCGCGCGAGTTTAGGTGCGTGCCAGAGTTATCAATCCGCACTGCCGCCTCCTTTTCCTGAGCCCTTGTTTTCCAGCCCCATCAGTGCACGGAGGACGCGCGCGTCAGACCACGGAGGCAAGTGATGTGGTGCAGAGTCGCGCGGTGGCGTATTCGCTCGCTGAAACCTGCACGCACCTCAACACGGCACGCAATACCAGCAACACTCGCCACGAACTCAGTAGGTTTTTACTTGCCGAAAGAGGGAGAGAGCGGGGAACGCGAGAGCGAGAGCAGAAAGACAAGAGGAGGAGGAGGAGAGGCGCGGCCGCAGCTCCGTTCCTCCAAGGCTAATTGCGTCTCTGCTATGCCCGGAGCGCGCGGAATTTGTTCAATTACCGAAAAACAGGCGCTTCTTCTTGCCTCTCTGCTCCCACCCCCACGTCCCTGGCGGCGGCGAGGTGTACACGACGCGGCGGCCGCCGACGAATGAGCCGGCCTGTCAACGGCCGCCGACCGGGAGAGGAGGGGGAGCGCTTTCGCGACGCCACCGCCGGGGAAGACAGGAGGGGAGGGCAGGCTGTGGCAGTCCCCAGCTTCTTCTCCATCCAGCTCCGCATGCATCCTTCTTCACCCGCTTCCAAGCCTTACGCCCCCCCCCCCCCCTCCCTCTTTCCGTCGGCAGCATCTTGCTGTTCTTCGCCCTCCCTTTTGCTTCTACGATTTTTCGCCTTCTCATCGTCGCGTGCGATCGTACTCCTCGGGGCTCGGCTTCTTTGCTCCTGCTTGCGAGGTGAATTCTCTCCGGAATTAAAAGCCGTATATTTAATGCCCGACTCGAACCCTGGGGAAAAGAGCCTCTGCGTTCGTTCTCGCCAGCTCTCTCCCCTCATACCCCTTGAGTGTATCTCGCTTCGCATCTTTTCTGTCTTTCTTCTCCTCCTCTGCTCCTTGTGAGGCGTTCACGTGAAAGGGCGAAAATTCGTTGCGCTTTCTCCTTTCGCACTATGCAGGGGCGGCCAATATGAAAGAAAACACTTTATTTGGACTTCTAATTTAAATCTACTCTTTGCTCTGTGCGAAACTTGAAGAAGCAATAAAAGGATCGTCTGTAGAAAAATACAAATAAATATAAAATATCGTGCTTCTTACGGATACTTCGCGAGTAATCGATTGACTGCGTGCTAATAAAGTACCCCCTTTCGCGTTTTCCGAACTTGAGCACAGATTCAAGCGCTGGTGCATTTTTTTATTACGCTTTCGCTGCAATCTCCAGTCAGCATTGTACAAATTAAATAATTGCAGTCAGCAACGTACTGAGCGCATCGATATGACTGACGCTGAGCGCATTGATATAAACTGCCATTCATGACGTGAGAAGTCGCAACTATATGAAATGATTAAAGACAAACAGATGAACACAAAAAACAATGCTTACTAAAAAACAACAAGAAAGGAATAACGGCCCCAATTTTATTGAACCTAGCTGGCTGACAAATGGCTAGAACTAGGGGCTACCACCACACCAGGGTAGGCGAGGTCGGATTCACAGCCACCAATTCCGTCCATTTTTCGTTTCTGTAAGTTACTCTAGCAACAAAGTCAGGGACCGTATACAAACAAACACATACTGAAGCCGTCACGCAATCTGCCCGCAAGACTATCAGCCACAATGAGCATACTGTGGCATATAGGCGGACCTATGCCCCATAGTGTGGGCCTGCGAAGTTCCGACACAACACAGAAACACAAAAGATAAATATAACCGATTACTGAACGGTGGGAGGAAATGCTGTCCATTTCAGAACCGAAAGTTCAGCCAGAGCTGAACAATAGGACTAGACTGGGTGCAAGGTCGAATGAACTCCCGCAATGTGGGAGGGGGGGGGGGGGGGGAGTAAAACTCATTAGTTCAAATTAAAATGTTTCATCATCCTCCTCATCATCGTCATTGTAACGTGTTTCATTTCGATTTCTATTCATCGTCACCGCACTGATTTAATGTACTGTGCATAGACCGGAAGTCTGTACTGGGTATTAGAGTAATACGGAGCCCTGCTCACCCACGCACAAGGCAGCAACCCCAACAAATAAACGCTATTAAATATGTCGTCGCTCAACACATTCGCCTGGGCATTCGCGGCCATGTGGGCCGGAAAAATGATGCACACAAACACACACTACCTGAATTAAATGGACTGGATCTTACTCAGTCGCTAACAATTTATCTGAAGCTTTAAAAACTGAGGTAGAAAAAAAATACAAATACTATGACGGGACAGAAAGATAAAGGAAATAAATATAAATTTCCCAGTTCGTGTCACTGAGTATAACGGGCAAGAAAAAAGTGCGTAAGACTCTACGACACCATTACTATGCCCCAGCTTAGGTCGGGTCACACTCCCCTTCAATTTCAGTGATGTGCGTCGCGTCTGCACGTTGTAGAGGTAGCGTTTGCGATCCGCGTTTAGACCGCAAAACCCGCCCCGCATAAATGAGGAACGCAGCGTAAGAAAATGAAATGAACTGCGGCGGGGAAGGCGCGGGAGGGGAGGGGGGGGGGGGGGGGGGGGGGCGTATAACTGTGGACATATATATTCGTCAGGTACAGAGAGAGGAGCGAGAAAGGACTTCACGAGATTAAAAACCCAGGTTAGGGGATAAATACGGGCGCTTATGAAAAGTGGGATAAAGGAGAAGCCACTTTAGAGGGAGGCTGGCTTAATAATAGAAGCTGCCTTGATGTTATATAACTTATAAGTTCGTTCGAATAATGTATGCCCAAAGCGCCGTATAGCTGACTGCACCAGAGCATCTCGGGGAAGACCGGTCTGGTCTCCTGCCATTTGGTTCGAGCACAAAGATTAAGTGCCTCCTATAGTAGAAGAAGTAAAAAACACTTATAAGAAATGAATCCAAAATTCGACAAGAGTTGAAACGAAAACTTGCTCTTGTTGCGGCTCATAAGCAAAAAAAGAAAAAGAAAAGTTGATCGTAAGCGGCCGTCAAGGACCAATATTCTCTTGCATGATGCGTAGTTTAACTTACAAAGCTAAATAGAATAGGTGGTTGATCCCCCACGGGACCGCTTAACTGGCATTGAACTAAATGCGCCGCAGAGCATTCGACCCGTCACAGAAACCGGCATGTCGGTTTATATCACAGGTAAAGAAAGAAGGAACCTTCCAACTGAAGCCGAAGGTGGCGAGCCGTGGCACATCCTCAGTGCTCCAGCGGCGGGGCATTCCAGCTCACCCTTCAAAGGAAGCGCCAGACATATCAGGCTAGCAAAAGGAGGCCGAAAAAAAAAAAAGAAAGCTGCGGTTTTTAATTAAATTTTCTACGTTGACTCTCACTTCGCTCGATTTCACCCCTTCCGTTCACAATATACACGCGAAGGCAGCCCCGGTAAGACGAGGAGCCTACTTGCTTGATTTTCCCACCCTTTTTCCCACCGTCTCCCTTCCCGAACCTCTTTAAATCCCGCTTCCATACACCAGCGACTCTTCGCGAGAGAAGGCCTGTGGCTCTTCAGAAGAAGCTCAGCTTCGCGAAGGCCCGGCCAGTCACTCATTGTCTGCGCGGCGGGCGGGCAAGTCAGCTTCCGCGCTTTTATGCATGTGTTTCGGCGCTCTTCCATTGCTTCCTTAAAGCCGCGCCGCTTTTACGAGGCCGACCAGGGCGCAGGTGATTTACAACTGGCCAAGCCGGGACGCGTAATTGAAGCTGCTCTGCCCTTTCTCCCCCTCTCCACTTCCATGCCCCACCACTAACCGAGAATACCGCCTCACTCTTTCTGCATACCTTAAGCATACACACCGTTGGTAGCCAAGGAACAAAAGCCAACAGCAGCTCCGAACGAAAGAGCACTCACGAGAGGGCGCAAGGCGGGATTCCAGTTTTATGTACACGCCACACGTTGAGAGTCGTCGCACGTGGCCCGGGCGAAGATGATGCGAGATACAGCCAATCGATGGCATATCCTCCGACGGTGCTAATCTGCTCCTCTCGAGAGCCTCCTTTTAAAATTTAACAATTTTGGCAGCGTAGAACTGTGCATAACCGTATTCCTGCCAAGTCGCATCTCGAGGAAGATCTCAAAACAGAATCCAGCGAAAGGCTCGCGCCTGTCCCGTGTGGGGGTAAAAGATCGCGCACGTAGGTGCTGACCCTATATACTTGAATGTGTTTTTAATTTCCTGCTACTTTCTTTTCTCCTTCATCTTTTTATCCTTTCACCCCTTTCCCCCCGTGCAGGGTAGCAAACCGGTTATTTTTCCGGTTAACGTACATCCTTGCCTTTCCTCCTCCTCCTAGTGCAAAGAGGGGGGGGGGGGGGGGGGGGGGCACGTCTACTTACTTTCTTCTTAGGGAAACATCTTTGGGTCAAGCCGCAAGGTGTCGAGAAAGCGCGAAGTTGATGTAGTGCAGCGCCCCAATTAGCACACTTAAGAACTCTTCAATACGCATAATTTACTCCTTAAACCGATAACATCAGTAACTTTCTTGTCAAATTACTGTGTTATGCATCGACTTTATGGAATGCTTTTAGGGTTTTAAGGGTAGAATAAATGAATTCACCACAAGTTACGCCACTCCACGGCGACGCTATATAGGCCTTCCCTTTGACTCGCAGCTCTCAGCATTTTCGTTACGTAGCACGAGAATTTGTTCCGTGTGGCGTTCGACCCAACGCTTTCTTTACTTTCCATCAAGACAGCGCGCAGGAGAGAGAGAGAGGGAGACATAAAAAAGAAAGAAGACCCGGAAAGATGAAGGGTAGAATGTTTGAGAGATGGCAGATGATCAAATAGGAAGCAGCTGATATGAACCCCTTATACTTCGGGGAATTTATATGTTCCCACTGCGAAAGCGATGCTCAGCAGGTTCGCGCGCCGAGAAATTACAGAACAAAAAGAAAAACCGTTGAAAAAAAAAGGAAGGAGACGTTTCGGCGACGACGGCTCGTAACTTTGTTCTCTCCCAGGTCGAAAATTCGATCTCTCCGACCGGTGGCTCTCTTTTTGTTCTCCTCTTTCGCTCCTTTACTCTTTCTAGCGGCGTTGCTACGGTGCTACGTCTCCGTGCAGCTGCGCCTGACAGCCGCGCGCAGCAAATGGCCCCCGCATCAGCACTCGCGGGGCCAACGTGGCCCGGCCCGTCGCACGCTCCTGAAAGGAGTGCCTCGCCGCACAGCGTCAGAAAGCCGGAGACCGTCACCTGGCCGCCAGAAAGACGCCAGCCGACGAGGTTTCGACGCGTTCGAACCCGGAGCCTCTCGCTCGTGCCCCGGTTCCGCACTGCACGAGGCGTGTATACGTATGCAGGCGTTACTTCTTGGGTGCCACATAGAGAAGGGGCCCCGATCTTGCGTTGCCATTTATGCCGGCGCTCCTGTATTGATGACTGCAGGCACGACTCCAGCTTTTGCCACTGCCGAGTTCTCTCACAAAGAAAGCCAAACGCCTTGAAGGCATTGATAAGAATGAAATGAGCGTCTAGGCGCTGGGTGGAAGCCTGATGGTCATGGGTTGCATATGCTGAGATTTGTATGGATGTTGCTTTTGAAGAAGTTGTTTTTTCTTCTTCCGTCGTTCTTTGGTAGAAAAAAAATGGAGGGGGGGGGGGAGGGAGTAGACAGTCGAATATACTGAAGGAGACTGCGTGCGCCAGAACTCCCATACGCGTTCGCTGAACGATAGTGAGTTTTAACTGACTGGCGATATAGGCGCTAGACATAATAATAATAATAATTGTTTTTTTTTTGGGGGGGGGGGGAAGGAAATGGCGCAGTATCTGTCTCATATATCGTTGGACACCTGAACCGCACCGTAAGGGAAGGGAAGGGAAGGAGGGAGTGAAAGATAAAGAGAAATAGGTGCCGTAGTGGAGGGCTCCGGCATAATTTCGACCACTTGGGGATTTTTAACGTGCACTGACATCGCACAGCACACGGGCGCATGGAGGAAAAACGCAGCCGCCGCGGTCGGGTTCGAACCCGGGAACTCCGGATCAGTAGTCAAGCGCCCTAACCACTGAGCCACCGCGGCGGGGCGTGCTAGACATCGCTGAGTGCAAACTTGGGACTGCTTCGCTTGCGCATGCGAACCCGTCCGGATCCCGTGCCAACCAGACACCCAGAGTATCGGTCAGTTAACAATGGCTATTACGTCTTCACTGTTTGTTCATTGCGATGACATCCGCGAAGGCTATACAGCAAAAAATCGAAGGATAGTATCGATCGAGGGCAGAATAAAAAAAAACCAACACATATACCCAAGCGGCCTTTTCAAGAACCGTGGCGTCTACAGACACATGAGTCGCGAGGCGAATAAATCACGTCGTTTCTTACCCTCTGATCAAATTGTCCTTCAGCACGTGCACAGAAGTCGTGCCCGCCACCTTTGAAGTTCGTTATTCCGTTATTTTCTATTTCATTTTGCATTCGTGACAACGCAGAAACGAGCCGAAATCAACGATTAAAAAAAACACCCCGGCCCATTCGGCTCCTTTGTTTATCGCGTTTTCCCAGGGAGCAGCAAAGACAAGGGACGAAGGAGTTTGGAAAACACCTAATTTCCTGCGCCGGGGTTTCCTCTCAGGAGAAAGTGGAAACCCGTGCCGAGCCACGGTCGCGTGCCCGATTATGTAGAAGGGAATAAATTGGCCGCGTGCTTTCGGCTCAACGCCGGCAGAGGCGGCGGAAAGGAACGGCGCTCGCTCCGCAGCCTCTTCCATAATGGCATCACCTTGAAAATGGCCATGCATTATTCATGGCCCCTGATTTTTGTATTTTTTTATTTTACCGTCACTGCAGCAGCGCTTGCCTCTTGGGCATGTGGAAGACGAGGTGAACTCCGCCGCCTCTACAGCAACGCGCAAAATAAGGAGAGGAAATAAGGCGGCAGAAAATTACGAGGAAATCCGATAGAGGGAGGCCGTCTCAAGTGTTTACCGCTGCCATACGCAAAGGTAATGCTGCGAACACGCTCGCTTATTTCTTTGAAGCTACACACAAAGCGACCTACGCCGTCATACTTGGAGGGCATTCTGAGGCCCATTTTCGAGTATGCAAATGTGCCGTGCAGTTAATTTGTTGCAAGTTGTTTTACTCTGCGAGAATGACACCACTGACAGAGTTAGCTTTAGTATAATGGGGTGTATCGGGAGAAAGGAAATCCCGTAAGTTCGTACGAATAAGAAAGCAGTTCGCTCCCCAACTTTTCTACGTTCAATTATGTAACTAACTCATTGATGATGATGATGAATTTTGATGATGTAAGCGCCATTGCACGAGGTATTTTACTCAAAGCAAGGCGGTGTCTAGGAGCCATTTCCCAAGCTTTTCACC
This sequence comes from Amblyomma americanum, assembly GCF_052857255.1. Classification (NCBI taxonomy): domain Eukaryota; kingdom Metazoa; phylum Arthropoda; class Arachnida; order Ixodida; family Ixodidae; genus Amblyomma; species Amblyomma americanum. Next base: position 37,529,145 of record NC_135502.1, read on the forward strand.
CTGGAGAAGCCGAGCACCAGGCCAAGGGAAAGCTTGGAGCCATTGTATCACCGGTGGGTACCCGGCGGCAGTGGGGATCAAACCCCGCACCTCCCGCATGCGAGGAGGGTGCTCAAACCGCCATTCCACCGCTGCGGTCATCGCTAACTTATTGAGTAACGCATGCTTCGACGGCAACGACCACGCCCGCATTGAGCATGTTTACATCACATCGATGTTACACCATAGACCCGATTAATAACGCATTTCGCTTCGGTATTTTAGTATTCAGATGCCAAATAGGTGCAGCGCATACGAGGCAGCAGTGGACCTGTAGCTTTCGCTCGTCATAACGGGCATTCAGAAATGATTTGGTACCCTATACTTATTTTCATTTTTCATGTACAGTACTACTGAACAGCGCAGGGCCGAAACGAGTTCGTAATGTGTGCTCACCAAATGCCTATCGCGATGACATCCGTAGGAAATCAAACGTCGGGACAAATGTGACCTCATCACGCTCTCACAGCTGATTAGCACCTCACACTCCAGAAGCTTTTAAGGGAGTAATTATCGGCTAGCATCACTTGAGCGCTGCCGTGCGGTTACAGAGGAAACCTATACACAACTTACTCCTAAACTTTGCAGCTAAAGAAAAATTCGTCCCTGGTCCGAACTGATAACTGGTTCGTGGTTTATGGAGGTTTAATTTCCCAAAGCTACTCAGGCTATGAGGGACGTCGTAGTGGAGGGCTCCGGAAATTTCGACCACCAGGTGTTCTTTAACGTGCACTAACATCGCACAGTACACGGGCCTCTAGAATTTCGCCTCCATCGAAATTCGACCGCCACGGCCGCTATACTGCACCTTGTTGGAATCTCCGAAGCACACTGGACTAACCCCTGAAGCATTTTTTTTTCGGTTTTCATTCGCCTCATTTTACACGACTGAATTATTCTGCTTATCCCTTGACCAGAAGCGCAAAACGCCGAAGAAGTAGAGACGATCGCAAGCCTCCACGCAGTGATAATAAAAGCCTTGGTACTTCTACGACTAAGAACAGTGGTGGCACACGTAAAAAAAAATGTTCAGAAAAGCAAAGGGGGGAAAATGGCAAGGAACGAGAGAAAGGAGAAAGGGGATAAACGGGGAAATAGTGCGGCCAGAAAGGTCGTGAGCGGTTTCCTCACGCCGGCGCCGACATATTGGGGAACGGCGGCGGCGTCGGGGCGCTGGCGTATAATGCCCCGGCGTATAGCGCGAGACGATCGCAGGTGTAATTTTGTGTCCCATAACTCATTCGCTTTATTGTCGCCAGAAGCCGCAGAAACACTATTAAGAGTTCCGCTCGCTCCGCGGGTCGGCCTCCGCCACCCGCGAAAGGAAGCGGGGGCCCAGAATGCGATACGGGAACGCGGCGGCTGTGCAGTCCTGCTGCACCACACCCTGCTCAACGCGCGCACTCGTCGTAGCGTCGAGGTGCTGGATATCGGGGCTCGCACGGAGCGGGTTCCCTGGGAAACGCACTATGTTTCACCGCTCACGCGTTGGCGTCACAACAGATGCACACGCGCACATATGCATGGAGACACATATGCACATGGAGGTAAAAAGCCGTACGTTACGATAAGCATACACTGTGGGGAATGGTACCGCGTATGAAACAGCGCAGTTCTCTTGCTTGTTAGTGCACGCGTGTTCACAGTTTCTGCCAGGTGGTAAAACGGTTGGGCATGGCTCTGGCGTAAGCCTGGCATTGTCCGAACGAACCGTTATAATCGTATACTGCTTTACGAATGTGAAATAGTATTTATGTGCCCTGCGACCCTCGCGATGAACGAAAACGAGAGCTGAAACGATACGAAATGGGATCTAATATATAACCAATGTTTAGCGCCAATACTTTCCACAGAAAGAGTATGATGGTTATTCTATGACACGTAGTAACTGTTAGTCGTCAAGGAAGCGCGTGAAATATCTTGTAAGGAGGAGATAAAACTTATACAAGAAGCCTAACGGTTTGATAAAAAAAAAACACATCCAAAACCGAACAAACGCCAAGTTTCAGGAACACTCAGCGATGGAAGACAGAAGGCGACTAACTCATAAAAAAAAAGTATGACACGATTTGCTTGTCTAGCACGTCATTTAACATCGTGAGTGATTTTATACCGGAAAATATTTCGCCAAGCTCACTACACCGTTACTATACTGCAGTGAGCCGTTACTCTGCACTACAGTGCGCCGTTATTACACTGTAGCTCCACGTGAAGGCCGAAACCTCCACTCCATTAACCGACCCGTTTGCCAACACCTCCTCCAGGTTCTGTGAACGGCGCCAAAGGGCGAGTGGGCGGAGGGCGCAGGCAGGCCCACGAAAGACCCGGCTCCCAAGAAAACACGACACAAAAGCTGATTACATAAATTGGATTTTTGGAATTACGCCGGCAGCCTTTCCGTCGCCTTTCCCCGTTGGCCTCTTCGGCAGGGCCGCGCACCGGCGCCAGCAACAGAGCGGGAGAGGGCACCGTGGTAAGGAGACGGTGGGCTTGGCGGGCGGGGTTGTTATGGGCCACCGCCAAAGAGAAAACGAAAGGCAGCCGGCGCCCGCTACAGGAAAGGTGGAGCGGCGGCTATGGCGGCAGGCTTTTATGGCCGCCGCGATTCGATTTGGCTCGGCGATGGCGGCGTTATAAAAGTCCAGAAGGAAGGCTTCGTATACGATCACCTATGGCGCGGAAAACACGCGCTGCAGTGAAACCTGCGGAAAGGAAGGGCCGGTTGGGAATATAGGCGCCAACGACGCGATTCGATGGGGTCGTGTCTGTGTGTACGGGAGAACGCTCTATATCGCCGGCGTTGATGGAAAACACGTCGAAGTAACTCACGCTGGTAGAAGAGCAAGAACCCGAGAACGGGAAACAAATACGCGCTGGGGTATATCTGAGCTCGCGAGCTGTGTTTCGGGAGGTCGGGAACCTGCGGCAAATGCGTGCAGGGTCAGAGCTGTGTCATTTAGATACAAAATGTCCGCTTTTTGTGCGTATATATATATATATATATATATATATATATATATATATATATATAAGTTGTGAGGAAGGCACTATGAACCTGAACCATACTTATAATTTATAAAGTAGACTGACACATGCTTAAAAACATGAGGGGCGACGTTTCGACTGGGGACCAGCCTTCTTCAGAGTGTCGGCCTCTCTCTCTCTCTCTCTCTCTCTCTCTCTCTCTATGTGCGTTTCCCCATACTCGCTTACTGACATTCTTTAAAAGGGTGTTTCAAGGTAACAAATATTCTGGATGAGTTCGGCTATAACTGAATACGCGATTTGAGCCTACTGAATGCCGACAAGATCCTTTTATAATTTACAATGGGAAGGGTAGCTTTCTACGACTATTCGAGGAGTATTTCATACTCAGTTCCTCCGTCTCTGACCATTACGTAAGTAGTAAATATTGGCGTATATCAGCCTTAAAGGATAATAATCCGACCTCGTGGCCATTGGGCGTGAATGGCCTATGCCCCTAAGCGGCTATTCACACTCGTTCGATATCGCAATGTGTACGTGACATGGCAACTTAACCCGAATTTCAAGCCCTCTTGAGGAAAGTCACGCGTTTCAACACTATCACCCCTAGGGCATACGCCAAATGCATACAATAGAGTCATATGGGCAACATTTGTCTATTGGGTGAGTGATGTCATCATGTTTTTATTAAAATATCCCCAACCGCCAGTTTACTGTACTTTCAGTCACCCGTAGTAGTTAGAGACGTGATAGTTTCGCTGAAAGAAGTAATTGAAGTACACCTTTCCTGCTATTCTCGCACCAGGTGTGCAAGGTCGGAGTGAAGATTGGCTTCGAAGGCTGGTTAGCTGGTTAACTAGAGCCCTGGTGACCAGTGAACAGTTTTAAAATGCTATCTACGTTTAAAAATAGAGGTAGAACTATCTAATTTGCTGCTTTTCAAGTTCTCCAAGCGCAAGGATTAAAGTAACAATAAGAAGAAATATAGAATCCGATATGTCCACAGGTAACCATATTGTGCTGCAGCCGAGCACTGATGAACAATCTATACTACCTGGTGAGGGCATCGTACAACGTGGAAACAACGACGTGAACAACAATCTGAACCTCTCAAACGCAGTCTTCCATTCCGTCAATAAAAGGTGAACTTCCCCGCTCTAGACACAGAAATAGAAGCAATCATACGATGTCCACTTATATCCAACATAACCGCCCTCTATATCACGGCAATGTCCGGGAGTGCGCGAGCCTTGACATTACATGCTCCAGTTACTAGTAACAGTTCAATTTACCTTGGACAGGACGCCAAAATAAGAATCGCATATACGCATATAACATCCAAGTGCCGAACTGTTGGGCCTGGTGATCTAGTGCTTCTTGAGTTTTCCTATAACAAGATCCAAGAGTTGAGGTGAAAGACGGCCTTCTTACAGGGAGCTGAATATATATATATATATATATATATATATATATATATATATATATATATATATATATATATATATATATATATATATATATATATATATATATATATATATATATATATATATATATATCGCCAAAAAATCAAGCTCAGGGAAAAACATGAGGTGGAAGCGCGCACCGGGTCGACATATATACTGAGGTTGTTTATGTGCCCGGTGTCCGCAAATTCCGTAAATTTATCGCGGGCGTCAGCTTTGGGTAATCCGATCCGGGAATAAATACCTTTCCTCGTCCACCCCCTCCACCCACTTCCCACAGGAAAACCTCCTGCAACGGGGTGTATTCGGAGGCAGGAAGCGTCGTCAAGAGCGGCTAGCCCCGTCGCCGTGAGGACTTCAGCGCCCTATAGTGCCGCTCTCATGGCACCGCTGTCGTAGCCACGGTAGCGCTTACTAGCGGCGCTGCCGACGCCTTTGCTTTTACGTTTTTTTTATCTTTTACTTTCCCCCCCAGCCTTGCGTGTCATGGGCAGCAGGATCGCTTCCTGACCGCTCGATAAAGCGGAGAGCTTTTGAGCGCATTTTCCTCCCTGTTCGAGATTCGACAATTTATTGGCCGATTGACCCGGCTTTTCACATCGATCACAAGATGATCTCAAGAGATTTAACATCTCTCCCTACACTCCTCCATACCACTCTCTCCTTCAATAGAACGAAGGAAACTTGAGGTATTTCGAGTCGATTGCAATTCTGAGCTCGTCTCGGCTACTTCTATATCTCTCCACCGCCATCCCTGTCTATACCTTCTGCTACGAATTTTTTTTTGTAGTAAGCGTATTTCGCGCACAACGCATTAGCGGCGGCGGTTTCTGTTTTGCTTTCACGGTGTTAGACATTATACCCCAGGCCTGGATTTGCAACAGCAGACTTGTTATTGAATGCATTGCGGTTCCGCTTATTTGCTATCCCCCTGAACACACACACACACGCACACGCGCGCACACACACGTACACGCGCGCACTCGTCTTGTGTGTGCCTATTTGTGTTTCAACAGCTCGAGCTGCAGCCAATGTCACCGCCATCAGTTTTTAAAGCCGTTCTACGAGCTAACGCTGCGCCTGACGTCAGCGGTGCGTTAATTCTAGCCTGAGAACTCTGCTGCGGCCGGCTTATGTCCACGCTGTAGTTTGTCGGACCTTATCAAACTTGTGACTTCCGTGTACGATTCAAATGACCGTATAGGAAAACACGAAAGCGTCATGCCTCTCAGCGCGATGCGGTCTTCTACCGGTAATGGTAACGACTACGATTCATATTTGGTAATAATTAAATAACACACTTCCTTTAAAATCTGTGATGGTGACAGAAAATGCTCGTAAAGCGTAATACTGAGAAACACCTATGGGTTTCGGCCTTAAAGGAGAATAATCCACCGAATTAACAAGTCCTCGATGAAAAAACGAACGAAGGCGCTAGCAAAATAAATATGCCTGCAATCTTTAGAGCGTGCTGTCACCTAAAAGCACGTAAAAGGCTTTTATTCCACTCCAGGTGTGCCAGGAGAGCAATTACAGGACTTGTGTTGACAGTGCTGTGCGGATTTCTATTGAATTACGTTTGGCGCAAGAATAGCGCGACTACGAATACCCGAAGTGCGTGTTAGAATTGAATTTTAGCGCAGTGAATTTGTGAACTAGGTGCATTTTACCTTTATCCTTTTTCGTAACGCCTTTTATACCTCTTTCTGAGTACCACTTTCGAAGCGCTCAAATCTAAGATGGGCAGTAGCCAGCGCCGGCTACTGGCGGGAACATGCACTATCATGCCTTCAATAGAAACGTAAACAAATTTATGTAAACATTTTAAAAAAATCAGACCTTTAGCTTTTCCTCGGGGCAAACAGCTAACGCCAACGTGATAGTTTACTGCAACCCTCGTGTAGCTTCCACTGCAAACCCGGCTTTCAACGGCAATCATAAAACGAGGCTCAGTTGAGCATCAGGCACACGTACACAAGCATTGCAACAAGGCCGAAAACGGCCGTTCACGTCGGAGGTAAGCCACGGCACGCGGCGCTCCGTTCTTCCCATAGCGGGCTACATCACGCTGAGTGTGACGTGGCATGTGGAATCACGCTCCGCGCATTGCGCGCCGACTATCTTCGCCTGAGATCGCACAACGCGGACCAACACGTGGCGAGACGCGAACGCATCTGTTGCGCTTATACTACACACTCCAATAGAACGCGCACACGCGCGCACACGAAAGCTACCAGCGCCACCCTCAGCGCATAAACACCCGCGCATACACAAGGGCGGGTGGTCCATAATTCGGGCACTTTTACGATCACCAGCAGCAGTGCGTTTATCTCAAAGTGCGCATTGTCGTCCGCAGTTCTCGCGTATTCTTCGCTTTTGTTTCCGCATGCGCGTGCCAGATCGCGTTCCAAAGCGCAGCACGCACTCGCCCAGGTCTCGAAAGAAAGAAAGAAAGAAGGAAAGAATGAACGCAATGGACGAAGCGTTCCTGTACAGCCCGCGCCGTGCTCGCGACCTAATGCTGCGCGTTAAGGTCCGGGCACGTTGGGCACACACACGTGTGCGGCCGACAGTGGCGAGCGCTTCAAAACGACCGCGCCACGGTTATACGTACACCGTCGCGGCGTATCTACCTGAAACCCAGCGCTTCACCGCGCTCGCGAGCACAGTGCGCGTGCGCCGAGCCATGCGGCCTTGGCTACAGCTTTGCGCTCTCTCTCTGTGCGCCTCTTGCGCGGTCCTTTCTTGTTGTGCGACGCTTCGGAACTGCGCGCGAACGCGTTTTCTTTGGGGCTTTATCGCCGGTGTGCGCCGCAGAGCGTTTGCCTATAAGCAGAGTATGCTCTATCCTGCACCGCGACTGTTGCCGCCGAACAGTCTTAGCCACGGTAAACAGTTTACTGCACTCTAAACACGAATGTGCCTGTGTGGGAGTAAAAAGGGTGTAAGCTGTACTCTGGCAGCGGTACCATTTTCCTCCCTTCTGGGTGCATGAGCCGGTCGGAATTATACACTACACATCCCTCGTATTCCCAAAGCCGATGTTATTGGTGGAACAGTGACAGGTCCAATAGGGCAGCGCGCGAACAGCGGAACACATTACTTGACTCCGATGTGCTTTGGGGAATCGAGATGGTGCATTGTTAAACAGGTTTTTAATAAGCGTAGCTGTCGATGCTTACGCGTGGCTATCAGGTTGTTTCTGACTAAGTATATACCGCCTCAACGTTTTATGAAAAGGGGACAGTCTTCTCATCCCTTCATGAATCGAGTCAAGATAGCGCCTGTGGGAATTTAGGACGCTGTCAGGGTGTCTAGCGAGCGAGTACCTTTAGGTTCTCAGACTTTTCCATGCATCTCTGATTATTTCAGCCAAAATTTTCTCTGGCTACTGAAGATGTCAAAGAAGATAGTCTGACCGATGATAATAGACAGCGAACGTCAACCATTACAGCAAAAAAATTATATTACTTAATCTGCCTTCGCTGCATTGAAAGCAGATTTGCTCCTTCTGTTTAAGGCAGCTGATTTTTTGCTGAATGAAGTCCAATTTTAAGCTCCGATTTATGAATTCTGTTCTCCTCTTCCAGCATTTCATTAACGGTGGTTGCCCTTATTATGTCTACCCGGCATCAGATGTTTCCAGAAATGCGTGCGAATATAAAATGTTTGGTTTTGAAGCAGGCAAAAAAAAAAAACTGGTTTCAGATTTAGGCACATATTTTGAAATAAATCAGATATCAATATAGATAATGCGTGCTAATATAAAATGTTTGGTTTTGAAGCAGGCAAAAAAAAACTGGTTTCAGATTTAATCACATATTTTCAAATAAATCAAATATCAATATAGATAAATGCAATAAAAATAAATACGTTTCCACAAAACACAGCAAAAAACAGACATATTGCACAACAAATATTTACACCTCCTGATCATTATTGTTACATAATTAACGCATTTGGGGCTCCGCATAATAAGGCGGAGGTTCCGCATAATGAGCCGGAGGTTCCTGTGTCGCTGTTATAATTCATACAAAGAGTAACATGCTCAAAGGAAAAGCCATATGACAGCATGACTTAATGCTTACATGACATTAGAGCTATTCATATAATGTATTCATATAATGTGCCTAACATCCGACGCAAGTTAGAGCTCTTAGATTCAGGACTAATTGTTTAATTTATGCTTACAAAATTTTGTCTTTCTTTAACGTTAAGGTTCACAAGAGTGGTGGCCATGTGCGATGACACTGCGCGTATGATTTCAGAAGATCATCTGACAGCTTCAGTCGAAGAAACATTTAGGAAATAATTCAAATGGCAGTTCGCGTGCTCATAGACAGGGTGGCCATCACTGCTTCCTAAGCTGCCAGAGACTCTATCAAACTTTTAACACGGCACGCTTTACTCATTCGGACACCCTTTCCAACAGCAGCAGTGCAGTGGGAAAAGCACGAGGTGACCAAAAAAGATAGCAGCTCAATGCGACCTTGTCCTCAAAGCTCTAATCACAGAGCCCTGCATTAGTTTCGGTTTCAGTAAGGCCTACGAGACTGGTGAGGCATGCCAAGAGGGCAAGCTTTACAGATGATTTTGATGCATGGCCTGGCAGCGCGGCACCTAGCATGAGAAAACTGAAAGTAAGCAACTTGGACTATTACTCGCGAGTATATATTCCTGCTTCAGATTCGGAGATCTACTTCGCTTTAAACGCAGCTCAGCGCTTTGCGGCAACGTTGTCAGACAAACAAGCAACCAGTACTATTTGTATCAGTTTTAACAGATAATTACTTATGAGGTGCCATGTGTTTCCCACATTTGGAAAGCCTAATGGCCATAAAATGTTTTTATTTATTTGTTTCATTTGTTCAGGCACCTGCAGCCCCGCTAACTGCGAACAGAGAGTAGACGCAATGCTGAAGGAAAGATGAAAAAAAATCTAACGCCTAATGGGATAAATAGTTCTGTTTCATAGCGGGAGCGCCAGAATAACATGCAGTTGTTCCTACTGCGTGCCCATTGAAAAGTGTGTGTGTATTGTATATACACTATACTTTGAATAATGATACAGACCTGAATGCCATTATTGTGATAACTAGTCACAGGCACGTGGTCAGACATTATTTTTCAGGAGGGGCCCAAGGTACATTTGTATCGAGCGGCGGAGATCAGCGAGGGGGGGGGGGGGGTGTGAAAGGGCCCCTAGCCCCTAGATACGTCCCTGTCTAGTTAGTATAACGGTTACGTCATTATTTTGGCTTGCTTATCTTGCACGATTCTCGACGGAAGGATTCTGGATCACAGTTTTCGGGGAATAACTCATTTAATCACTTTATGAATTTTCAAGGTGGAGCACCTTACCTAAACCTCGGAAACTGAGGTTGGGGTGCGGTTTAGTGAAATCGCTAGTGGCCTCTCAAAAAGTGACGTGAGCGCACCTGAGAAGACCTCAACCTCAATGATGAGCTTTAGGTTCCGTAAGGCCACCATTTTGATGTTGAGGTGAGGTGCAGGTCTTCGAAGTCAAAACCCGCTGCATATCAGCAGCGCGTGTTTACCGTAAGACATGTGACCCCATATATCTCAGTTTGTGCGGCAAGCATGTGCTCAGTGTTAGCAATAAGCAGTGAAGCAACCTCAGGAACCTCGCAGTACTGTAACTTGATGTTGCTGCTGAATGAAATGTAGCGAAGTTTTACGATTAAAATACGAATGTGTTGTACAGGCACATTAAAACTGTGGGTCGGAATTTTGGAATCGATTAGGTCCAAGAAGAACATTTATCAGAACGAAGACGACGAGGTGAAGGGTGCCCAGACAGCGAGTAGCAGGCACATACAAAGCAACCGCTGCGAAAAAATCACTGTATCAAGACACCGCACCGCGACTAAAACGATCAGTCCTTCTCCTTCTCCTGGCTCCTTCAAAACTTCCGAGTGTTATTAGACGCTGCTCAAGAAGGGTCTATAATAACAAGCTGCATGTCCCAGACACTCAGAGACAGGCCGTTCCCTCCAAACCTTTCTGAGACTATAGCGTCATGCGCCGGTGACTGGAAAGCTGCATGTTACGTGTAGACGGCGTCCGTTGATTTAAAGCTATATACTCCGGCAGCCATTTCTGCTTCAAGTAACGCGAGCCTTCTGTTTGTAGCCGTCGCCCTTCATCCGAGCTTCACTAGTCAGTGGCCAAGTCGGTGATGATAGCTCTCGCATTCACGACTGACGTATACTCCGCAGAACTTTCGGCTCCGACCTAGGCAGAAAGACAGGCCCGGGTCCACCCGCGCTCTGGACACGATAATTAAAAAGCCCACCGTTGTGCCCATACCAGAGCGCGAGGAAAGACGACGGGAAAGGGCCCGGAGGGTGGGGGGGGGGGGGGTGGCACACGGAAGAACGGGTAGAGAGAAGGGTGAGGTATCTGTACGAACTTGCAACGCTGCTTTCTGCGCCATCTGTTGCCGATGGGTGGCGAGTTCCTCAACGAAGGGGGGGGGGGGGGGGGGGGGGGGGTAGTGCCGGTTTGGTGGTTGTGGATGCGAAGCGTGAGGAGGCGTCCCTTCATGCGACCATAAATCTCGATTCGTGATAAAAACCGCCATGCGCCGTTGCACGGCGGCTAGCTCAGCAACGCGGGGGTCGAAAAAGACGGGATGTCGCAAACCGAGGGACCGCGACACTTTCTCACTGTGTGGTGTTTATTAGCTTTTTTTCTTTACTCGTTTTAATGGCGGGGTCTCTCATCTACGCACCTCCTCCTCACTCGTCCCACTCGCCGACTTTTTTGAATAATGACAGCCTCCCCCCCTCGGTGTCATCGCCCACGGTTCCGGCTCCAGGGTTGCGGCGCCGGACCGGGGATGGCTGGAGAACGGGAGGAGCAGGAAGTGTCCATCCCAAAGCACGCACGCGCATCGCGCCCCCGCTTTGCACGAAGCCTCGACGTCGTCGTCACGCGGAGAGAGAAAGAAGCAACAAAGCGCGCTTCCATCAACACCGCCACAAGAACTCGCATCTGCAGACGCGGACTTGCGCGAAAACGCCAAACCGAGTTCTATCGCGCGCTCGGCTCCGAAGAAGACTGGTTATTTGGCAGAAATAATTTCCGCCTAATTAATATGAGGCGCGCGAGACAGGCGGCGATACGAAAGGGGACCGAGATTTGTGTCCGCGTCGATGTGTGGTACTCCGCCGCCGTAGCTTGGCGGTTGTCGTCCTGCTGAGGGAGAGACTGCGCCGCGTGTTTTTGAGCCCCGCGCCGGCCGGCATTGGCGAAAGTGTGAGCCTGTCATCAGGGGCGTGGCGGGAGTGAGCGTTGCGCTGGACATAATTAAGGAAGTCGCCAGCGAGTTGTTATACGGGTTTGTGTTTGTGCGTGCCTGAACAGTGCTCGAATCTAGTCTTGCATCTATTTATTTTGATCGAGGACTGGCTACGAGTATCTGCATTGGCGTCGTTTGGACGTTGCCATCGGCGGATGAGTATAGTAAAAGAGAATGCATTCTTGATGAGTCCAGGCCACCACAGTTTCTTGGGCACTTTATAATGTTTCATCACACTGTGGTGATCAGGCATGGAAATTAGAGTGGCGAGCGACTGCGCACAAAGTCCGCTGGTCGAAGTGATCTTTGCAAGACGACTTTAGCAAAAGAAAAAAATATAAAGTGGTTAAAAAGAGTTTCCAATGATCTGTACACATAATGCGACGCATATAGCCAATTTTCACAAATCGCGAATTAAACGCACGATATCAGAATAATAAAAAAATACAACTTAAAGTGCGTCGAAAAGAATAAGAAAACAAATGCTTGAAAAAGTATGCGTTCGTGATTTTTGCGTCACATGTGCAAACACAGGCATCGCGTAAACTGATATGATTTGCCTCCAAATGCATTGTTTCAATCACCCACCCACTTTGAAGCAACCAATGGTTGATACTCAATCTAAAAAAAAAATGGAAGTTTTAAACAGAAGAAAAAGAGCTTCTTTTTGGGCCATCCCTGCGAACACCTCAAGAGACAATCATTCAATAAAAACTTCTCTCGCAAGTGGTAAGCCAAAAACGAATCTCTAGAGACTGTCCTTAAGCTTAGGTGAAATTTTGAAAAACCTTTAATTCCGAAATTCTAGGCCACACCGAAACAGTGCTCAGAAAATAGGAACGAGGACACTATAAGGAAATGAACAAATACCAACTTCGCTGAGCTGTTCGCTCTCTACTTTTTTTCAGCCTGTGCTAAATAAGGCCACCCCCCCCCCCCCCCCCTATTATAGAGTTCGCAGTATAGCACAGCCCCAGCGCAGTGTCTACCCCCTCAGGCCACGAATGCACTGCGTTTTCCAACTTCTTCAAAGGGCTGGATTAAAACAGCTTCAAAAGCGACAGGTCCAGTGTCCGCAACGTTCTTATCTCGATAACGATCGCAACTCAAGACGGAGGGACGGCGTTGACTGCGCCACTTTACCTGCTCACAATGAAGGGAGCGAACTTCGCCGGCACCTTTCCGCGCCACCTCCGCGCACCGGTACACTGGCGCGTAAGCGAGCGTCGTCCCACCGCGCGCGAAAAGTGCTCGTCGCGTTAGCGCGCTCCTCGCCTCTCTTCGAGCTCGCGTAAACCGCGTGGCCGCCGCAATAAGCCCACCTTTCTCCTGTACGAGCCACTGCGGAGAGCCTCCCGTTATGAAATTTTCCAAGAAAGCTCCCACAAAAAAAAGAAAAAATACTAAACAAGCACGCGCAAAGGGAAGCCTCGTAATCTCGGGCCTCTCATCCCCCCTTCCACCGAATCCCGGCCGCATAATGAAGTTTCCACCGGCTTATTATATAATGGCGGCTGACGGAAAAGAGCTTCCGGGGAGGCAGGGAGGAAGCAAAGGCTTGCGGAGAAGTGCGGGGTGCAGGCAGGAAGGAGGAGACGGGGACACGGTCGGCAGCCGGCCGGCGAGGCGACACCTGGGGCGCCCCTACGCCTAATACCTGCCGGGGCCCCTCGGCGGCTCCGGGCGGAGGAGGCAGCTTTACCGCGAAATGGAGCCGCTCTCCTCATCCCCCGGCCTTTAAGCGAGATGGTATAAGGCTCCCTGGAGCGGAGGTAGGAAGCCGCAGAAGTTGCTACGCGTTTCAGACCGACGTCTATAAAAGGATATTGCGAGGTTATTAAATGTCAGCTGTACTGGGAGCAGCCTGCGAACGACAACGCGACGACCCTCGTCGTTTGTTTTATTGTAGCATTGAATACGTTATTTATTGCTAAATATTAGTAGCTCAGGCCGTTCATGAATCAAAGCCTTGTACTATACTCAGCAGAGCTGAACGAACAATGAACGTGTAGTAATGAACGCGTGTGTAATGAACATTTTAAATGTGTGCAAAATGAATGTCACTTCAGAATGTAATCATACACATTGGCTGAAGGTCGACCAAAGTATGTCACCATGGCAGGACTAGCCAGAAGTCCTGTGCGTACGGAACTACTATAGGCCAAAATGTATGGAGGCTCCTATGGAGAGCCTTTAGTTCTTATGACTTTCATTCTAGTTGGGTGCGCTACGACGCCAGGCAAGCGGTTCCGCACGGTGCACAGCGCAGCTTCATTCTTCCAGCAGCGCCGCTAAAGCAAGAGCCTGCGACTGCAGCGCGCCCTGGTGGCCTAACTTAACACCCGCAGGGGTCGTCATTAAGCACTCGGCTCACTCATCTCTCTTTCTCCCTTTCCTTCTCTTCTCAAACCCCCTCCTCCAGCACACATACATAGACAAAGTACAAACAAAGAGAGAAAAGTGCGCGCCCTGAGAGAAATGAGCGCAACGTGCTATAGCGATGTCCTTTCACTAGCACGCACTAGCGCGCGCACGGAGGGCACAAAGGCGCGAAGAGAAGAAAGACACCTTTCTCATGATAATGGTCCGCATCGCTACTCGGCGGGGCACCCTCTCCTCGCGTCGCAGGTCTGCCTGAGCAGGTATATAAGATTGTCTCGGCGATAAAATCGCCCGGAAGCCCGCACGCTTATGCCGCTCGAGGCCCAGAGATGGGGCGGATGCTGGAGCGTTCGAGGGGGAGGAGGAGGAGGCGAAAGCAGGAGCGGGAGGCAGGCGTACGTGTCTTCACGGAAGCCGTGGATTCCGAAGAATGGCTCTGGCGTAGCGTCGTCCTTTCGGTGCACGGTGTGGATGGGGGAAAAAATGAACGCATATAGAAACAACGGTTCTTCAGCGTCCTACTAGACACCCTGCGCTGGCTTCGCGCAACTTATCTTTTCCGAAAGATTTGCTACCCGATTCGCGAGCGTTTGTCGCCCCTTCTCTGGTGCGGAAGAGGAGGAGGAGGAGGAGGAGGAAAGGTAGCCAGCGTTGGTCTCACACTTGCACATGCCCGGCAATGCGGGATGTCGTTACAGCCGTTGGGGAGCGCCTCTTGGAAGTCGATAAGCTTACCGTTACGGCTTCAGTGAACGAGCAAGTCGGTCCGAAACCAAATACTCCAGGTGCTGCGGTTA